>NC_134554.1:28413537-28671452 GCF_025594145.1 Primulina tabacum
AAATGGTAAACCGTCTTAAATGTTTTCGTACAACATTTAATGGCATTTAATGAAACAATAAATGCTAGTATCACGTTAATAGATCAACGGTAATATTTAAAGACTCTGAGATACGCAAAATTCTGTTAGTGTATATTTCGAGTTTTGTATCCCTTCTAGTTATGATTTTAGCTAAGAAGCAGTATTTGACAAGTGCTGCTACTGGTCTTTAGCTCGATACAAGTGCTTCTGGTTTTCTGCTATTTTACATCTACTGGTTTTGTACTAAGCAGCATCTACTGGTTTTTACTAGCATCTCCACTTTTACTAGCATCTCCACAACAAATTTAAGTCTAACATTTATATATATATCTGAGGGAGCTCTTGGATGCATGGACTTTAAATCCATTTGTTTGCATGGATTTGTTTGCTTGGATGAATTTATGTTGAGTGAATTTATGAACCACTTCGTCGATACCCACCCAATGGTGTCATTTCAAATCTATATGTATCTGAGGGAGCTCTTGTTTGCATGGATTTTAAATCCATTTGTTTGCATGGATTTGTTTGCTTGGATGAATTTATGTTGAGTGAATTTATGAACCACTTCGTCGATACCCACCCAATGGTGTCATTTCAAATCTCAATCCAATTCAAATCATTTCATCTAATTAAGCGCAAATCAAGTGAATTCTCTCTCGGATGAAGGCATATGCTTTTTGTCTGGGAAATGTTCGCTCATTCTCAGCCTAGTGATTTCTATCTCCGATGAAGCCGTATGTTTTGTCTTTGGTAAATGTTCACTCATTCGAAACATATTTGTTCACCTTGCTTGACCATATTGGTGTAAATACTGAACGTAACTTTAATTGCTGGTCTGTGAATGGAGTTCAGTATACATATGATAGACCATTATTCAAATGTGATGTATTAGCACGTCTTTCCATATGTTTCACCAATTGTTTTTCGCTCGTTCCGAGCTCCTGTGCGGCTAGTTATTCCATCTCAAGTTTCTTGTAGGCAAAAAACAAAAAAGAATTTATACATGTGACATTTACCGCTAGGCGTGAAACATGAGATAAAATACAATTTTTGGATCATAACATCAAAAGGATTAATGGTTTTAATATGAACTTGTTACTTCTGTTCAGCAGGTGTTACGAAAGGGACGAATTACAAAGGCCATGCCACGCACTGCTGATGTTTATTGTGGATGAAGTCATTTTTGTAATGCTTTTAGTGTTTTAGAATAGAAACAAGTATGTGTATATATATATATATATATATATAATATATAAAAGCAAGCCAACAGCTTTTTTACATGTGGTTTGGATGACATTCCTGTTGCGGAGGCGCTCAGGCGGATTAGGATTGGTATTGGTGCAATGGTGGAGTGAGAGGACACCCCCCCTCTTTATCTTACTTGCTTCCATTCATTTTCATCTGCTTCATCTTGTAAAGGAGAAGATTATAGAACTATAAAATATTTGAAACAAATTTTCATCCATGGTCTCGATTATACCATCACATTTTTAACGATGAAATATGTAATACCTCAGACAGTACTGTCCTATAAATTAGTCTCTAACAACCGTTGTCTTTGATGTGTCTAACACAACGGTTTTTAAAAAATCGTTGTCTATGAGCGTTTTTTTTTTTGGTTACAACAACGGTTTCTAAAAACTGTTGTCTAAGAGCTTTTTTTGGGGCTACAACAACGGTTTTAACAACCGTTGTCTATGAGCGGTTTTTTTTTAGGCTACAACAACGGTTTTTAAAAACCGTTGTCTTTTCGATGGTTTTTTTGGGCTACAACAACGTTTTTTCAAAAACCGTTGTCTATATAAGATTCTGTCAAGGGTCAAAGACAACGGTTTGTGTAAACCGTGGTCTTTCGGATGGTTTTTTAACTACGACAACGATTTTTTAAAACGTTGTCGTTTCTTAATGTTTTATTTGGTTAAACACAACGATTTTTGGAAAAACGTTGTCGTAGTTTCTAATTTTTTTTAAAAAATAGGTTAATATTTAACGATATAAATTACCGTCGCTAATTTAAATTTAGCGACGGTTTTAAAAAACCCGTCGCTAACTTTAGCGATAGTTCTAGCCTGTTCGTCGCTAAAATTAGCAAGGGTTTTTAGCATACCGTCGCCGATTTAATTTAGCGACGGTTCGTAAAACCGTCGCATTTTTAAATTCTTGACGTTTTAAATTAGCGACGAAACAACCGTCGCTAAGTTAATGTACGACGGTTGTTTAAAACACCGTCGCTCATAGCGACGGTGTAGATAACCGACACAAATAGCGACGGTTCTATTATAGTAGTTGCTCATAGCGACGGTTTATATAAAAACCGTCGATACTAGCGACGGTTTACTCAAATACCGTCGCACACTGTCTATAAATATCTACGTCCTTAGTCATTTTCTTCACACACCTAAGTCATTTCCTTAGTCAGTTTCACTTTTCAAATTCTTTTTTCTTCCATGATTTTCCTTAAACTTCAATTTTAAGTTAAAGATTATAAATATATTAATTTAGTAAGATTGTTAGTTTTTTTGTTAGGTTTATAAAATTATAACCGTAAATTTTTTTTTTTTTTTACGAAAAACAATAGCGACGGAAATCATAACAAAAACCGTCGTTAATTAGCGACGACAATCATAATAAAAACTTTACAACGATTTTTCAATGCTACGACAACGGTTTTTCACCGTCGTCTTTAAACGTTTACGACAACGGTTTTTTCACCGTTATCTTTGAGCGCACCCTTTTAACCACAGTGCCTTTAACAACGGTTTTACAAGATCTACGACAACAGTTTTTCACCGTCGTCTTTGATGTCTACGACAATGGTTTTTCACCGTTGTCTTTGAGCGCACCATTTAACAACAGTGGCTTTAACAACAGTTTTTTTGACCTACGACAAAGGTTAAAAACCGTTGTCTTTCGCCTTTTTTCTTGTAGTGTTTATGTCTGTAAAGTTAAAGCATATTTTTATGAAATTCACAAAACCCTAATTTATTAGAATAAAAACTTTCAAATCAATTTTTTTTATTTGTATGGTAATAGGGTGGTGTACATCTAAAATTATTATAATATATTATCACCCAAAAAGTTGTTAGTTCTCATTACCTAAGATTTTGGAGTTGAGTTGAATTTAAAAAATTGTCCTTCTCAAATGATAGATCTATTGTTTTTCATTAAATAAAATTTTAAACATGATCATATATATCGTTTGGATGTAGACGCATTTCAACTAAGAAATCATTAGTATATTTTTTTCTTAATTTTCTTGATCATGGACATTTAAGGTAAACTAACTATTTTCATTTAGACCCGTTCCAACTAAGAATTCATCAGTATATTCATAATTTTTTTCTTGATTCTCTGGATTATGGACATTCAGTATACTGACTTTTTTTATTAAATTTTCATATTCAATAATATTAACATTATCTTCGTTTCAATTTGTTCATCATTTACTGAATTATGTTCTTCAACATTATTGTTACTTCGATTTTCTTGTTCTATGTTTGTCAAATTGCCAATTTTTTTTTTCCAAATTGTCTTATTGTTGTCCCTAAACTTTTATCGATATCAGCTTTGGGTAAATGTATTTACTTCGTGTGTTTCTTTTTTTTTTTCCTTCTTTTTTTTGGGTACAAAAAATGATTTGGTGTCATTTATTACTGTATAGAAATATCTAACAAAAAATTTAAGTATATATGTTATAGCTACAAATCATATAACATAGAAATTTGGAATACATTTCTAAATTTTTATATATGTTTTACTTGTATAATTTTAGCACTCGCTTCATTGAAAAAAAAACTGTTGAATTTGATAAAAATGGTACAAGTAATCAATTCATAAATTGTATCTTGAACAACACAAAAGTTGTATATTGATTGTCTTATAAAATTTAAACAAAACTAGAAAAAAAAATCATTGTCGTGGCTTAATCCATACCACAACATAACCATGTTGAAATTCGCACATTATATATTCCTTGGGTCAATTATGGAATTTATAAATCTAATTTCTACTACATAAAAATTTAGTTTAACTATCTAATTTTGACAAAGTATTCAAAAATATCTTTGATTTTATAACTGAGACAAAAATAGTATTAGAGACGAAGTAATATTATTGCAAACAAACAATATTATTATTACTGTTTAATAAAATGTTTGAAGATGAGATTTTTCTCAAAAATTATATATTTGAACATATGTTCGAGATTGGTTGTTTACAATACTTATTCCAAAACTTCGGAATATTTACAAGAAGATATAACAAATGTTAGACATTAAGAAAAAAGAAATATATCATAATCGTAAAGTAAATTTATGATGTAGAGTAATCGTGTAACGTCTACTCATTTTAAAAGTGTAGAATTTTTTTTTAAAGCTCCTATTCACAAAATGACATTTAAATTAATCATATTTATTTGACAATAAAAATAGCGCAGTTTAAAAATAACCAACGTCATCCAAGTTCAAACGTAAACATAAACGAGTGAAGATTGTGATATCATCAACATATAAAAATATTTAGCTCCTTTCAAAACTCATAAATCAAATGTGGAAAAACATGCGGTCCTCGGGTTATGTCACCACACCAGAGCTGCCTACTCAGAGTTCAGTACCTCCAGTCTCCTCAGCATCAAACTCACCTGCATCACACACGCCTAGTGAGTCTAAAGGCTCAACACACCTATACCAGGAATAACAAGTACATATACATGGCACACAGCAGTGAAAAATATCATACTCAACATATCTTTCATGAACTTAAAAGCATAACATAAACGTGTCGTGTAAAATTATATCATTTCAAATCATGTCATCTCGTGTCATCATATACGTATACATGTTCATTTAATTGAATTCAGTTCATTAGTTGTGAATTTCGTCGTATCAGCTATATCGATGGATCCATCTACATATAACCACGGTACCGGGCGGCGGGACATCAGCGACATCATTACCCGTCCACTTAACTTTGGCTTCAGCTCATCATATCTCATGTCATCGTATACATAACATCGTCATACACAACCAATTCTCATCCTTAAAAAATATGATTAATTTTTTATAATTAATTTAATTTGTAAAAAATAATTCATAAAAATTTAAAAAAAAATGTTTTAAAAAATACTTCAATCCGTGCTTACGAAGCACGGACCATGACTACGTGGAACATGGTCCGTGCTTCGTAAGCACGGACAATAGCTCCACGTTGGAGCGTAAGCGCGGACGCTCCAACGTGGAGGAGTCCATGCTTACAAAGCACGGACGTCCAACATGGAGCCAATGTTCATGATTACGAAGCACAGACTCTGTATATTTTAATATTTTTTTTTCTTTCTCATTTTTTCGATTATTACTGTCCATTCATTTTCTGAACCTTTCATGTGAAATTTCCTGAAGCTTTCACGTGAAGTCTAAAGTTCTGAATTTTCATGTGAAGTTCAATAATTCAAATTTAAATAGTCTTCATCAATGTTCATATATATAATTCATCATAATTTCGACGAATGAGTTATCAATTTCATCTTAATTTTTCTCTCAAATTTCATTGGCAAAATGTCTAACATCGATGTACTCTTATATTTTGGTGGGCATGTAGTTATCGATAAGTGATCGGTTGAATATAGCATTCCATTTGTTAGACCGATACGAGTATTATGATCTATTAATTTGTTGGATTTGATTGAAGTTGTGCATAAAATGTAGGAATCGATCCAACGAATTTTTCTATGAAGTTGTCAACAAAATATTCATTCATGGAGAGATGATCTTGACATGAAATTCAAGTAAATCTCATTGATGATGATGCTTTACAGTTTATAATGCAATATGAAAATATGCATGTGTTGCATTTATACGTGGAATCAAATTCAATTGAGCATCATGTTGGATTTGATGATCCTGAATCCTACGTTCCACATGCATCCGATTCAGGTTTCAATAACCAACCCGGTACTTCTACATATGGTGGTTTCCAGGATCAAGAATCTTATGTTCCATAGGTTACTGAAGGATTCGGTACTATAAATTTCGATGACGTAAGTGGGTTTTGGGATCAATATATCAATGTCTCGTCAGAACAAAATCATGCTCCATATTGGCCGAATCCAACATTAGATATCCGTGGTCGTTGTCCGGATCTGGCCACTAATGTTGATATTTGGAGGATTCTGAACCCCATTTGTCATATAGCGAGTCTGAAGAAGAAGAAGTGAATAATTTTACAAATCCTGATGAGGGGACATCATCTCGACTACAACCTCGTGCCACATTACAGAGGCACACCGTACCATTTCTTTCAAACACTTCTGAAATGCCATCATTTTTCACTGAAATTTTTGGTGAAGAGCATCCTGATTCTGTCGATGTACCTTCGGGAGTGCAAAAAATATATTACAATCCGGAAAGAGGTGAATTATGCGTTAATATGTTATTTAAAGATAAGAATGATCTTATTGCATCTGTGAAGGATTATTCAGTCAGAGTGGTCAGGCGTGAGTACGTGTCGTAGATAGCACACGCATTTTGTGGAAGTTACGTTGCAAAAATAATTCTTCTACGGTCGTTTGTCGATGGGGACTTCGCGCTTCTTTGAAGACCAAGACTGGTTATTAGAAAATAACAAAATATGACGAGCCTCACACATGTATATCTACCTCAGTTGGTATAGACCATAAGAACTTGAACAGTGATATGGTGGCACATACGCTATTGGGAGTTGTTCGTTGTGATCCTTCGTACGAGATTAAGTATATCATCGAAAATGTGAAAGATAAATATGGATATCAAATCTCGTACACGAAGGCATTGCGAAGTTTGAAACGTGCTATGAAAATTGCTTATGGTACATGGGAGAGCTCCGTTCAATTACTTCCAAAATAAATGTGTGCTTTGTCCAAATACAAACCGGGAACAGTTGTGGAGTGGAAGCATCTCAGAGCCAACACTGAAATGAGTAAGACACTGAACTATGTTTTTTGGGCATTCAAGCCGTGTGTTGATGGGTTTCGGCATTGTAGGAAAATAATTAGTGTCGATGGTACACACTTGTATACCAAATACAAGCACAAAATGTTGATCGGTGTCACTCTGGATGGGAACAATCAGGTTTTACCGCTAGCATTTGCTATTGTGGATGAAGAAACAACAGATTCTTGGAAATGGTTCTTGGAGAACCTAGGCAGACATGTTGTTCGTGGTGAAAATGGTGTGTGTCTTATTTCTGATAGGCATAAGGAATCGTGCGCGCAACTGAAGATCTACCATATTTTCAACCTCCTTACGGTGTGCATCGTTTTTGTTTGAGACATGTTTGTTCAAATTTAACGCTAAATTAAAAGACGAGCATTTTAAAGATTTATGTTGGGCGGCATACACAAAAAATCAAATTTGAAAGTTTGAAGCAATAATGGAGGCAATCAAACAAAAAAACATTTTGGCACACCGATATTTGGCTGGATTGCGAAAGAAAAATTGAGTTTGGCTCATAACGGTGGTTGGTGTCGTGGGGTAATGATAACCAATATGTCGGAGTGTTTAAATCAGCTGTGGTCAGATTATGCATGTCGGAAGTATGAGAAATGGGCGAGAAAATCTAGTGAACATCGTGTTGCCAAATATGATGTACGTGAGCTAACTGCTTCGGTTGCAACTGTTGGAAGACCAAGTCGTGGCCAACATATGCAGATGGTGAAGTTATCAACGAGTGATTGTTCATGTTGTAAATGGACTATTTTTTTTTGCATCCCATGTTCCTATGCCATTTGCACCGCTAAATGGCACTCCTTAGATCCGACGACACTTGTGCAGCCATGGTATAACATAGCTGAGTACTTAGCAACGTACGAGGGCAGATTTCAACCTCTTGCAGATGAGCGATATTGGGATCCTCCAACTTTCAAGTTGCAGCACAACCCGGTTAGACGTGAAAGAAGAAGAGTTGGTAGGGACAGAACAACTCGATTGAGAAATGAGATGGACAGACCGGTAGTTAGCGAGAGACAACATCCATGATGTATTGTGTTAAATTGTAACAACGCCTTGATATGTTAGAAATAAATTGGTTTTAATTTATTAAAAAGAAAAAAAATAGAAATAGGAATATTATATTGGCGACCGAGCGGTAAAATAATACTGCTCGAACACGAACGTTTTTGCACTGAAAAAATATTTCAAGCGCAAAGTCAGTGCAATATACCGCTTGAGCGCAAGGTGCACTAGAAATATTTTCCAGCGCACCGCTCTCGCCCGAGCGAGAACAATATACCGCTCGAGCGCTAGGTGCGCTGGAAAAACTCGAGCGGTATATTGTTGCCGCTCGGGCGCGAGCGGTGCGCTGGAAAATATTTCTAACGCACCTCGCGCTCGAGCGGTATAAAGTTACCGCTCGAACGCGAGCTCCCCTCCTTCCCTTCCCTTTTCTTTCCTTTTCGTTCCCCTTATCCTTATCTCATTGCCCACACAAAATTTCAATTCCCTAACTCTCCAAATCTCTCTCTTAAATTTTTTTCTACAATACTCCCTTCCAAATCACGCTTCAATACTCCGGACATCTTCTCCTACATGTGACTACCTCAATTTCCTATCACCATGGCTCCCAAGAAGGTGAAAGGTAATCCCAGCTCTTCCTCTTCTTCTTTTGATAGAACTCGATTTGTTAGTGAGGCGGCTCAGGCTCTGTATGAGCATGCCAAAATTCATAGAAACCCGATTACCGTGCGGGGATTTCATAGACAAAGGGAGGATCGATACGTAGGGCCTATTGTGTGTTTGGAGAAGCGGGGATGGGAAAAATTTGGAGCTCAACCTAAAGCGGCGGCGGTATCGGTGGTGCGAGAATTTTATGCAAATGCGGGTAAGAGGACAGATGACAAGGCCTTTGTTCGGGGTAGACTTGTGTCATTTGATTCGGGTACAATCAATGCATTTTTAGAAACACACACCCGAGGTCGATGATTCCGCCTTCCAGGCTTTGGTTGCTGCCCCTAATTACACTGTGATAGTCGACACCATGTGTCATCCAGGGGCGATCTGGAAACCAGTAGGGGGGTCACCAAGTTGTTTTGATGAGAAAAATCTGAAGGCCGATATTGCCCTTTGGTATTTGTTTTTGGCAAGGAGAATGATGCCGGTCTCAGACAAGAGTGAAGTACAAAAGGAGCGGGCCGTGGTGCTATATGCGTTATGTCAGAGTTACAACATCAATGTGGGAAAGCTCATCAATTCTCAAATCACGATGAGCGTTCATAATAGACACATCGGACTTTTTTTTCCCACTATCATATCAGAGTTGTCTGCGATAGCAGAGGTTGTGTTCCGTGATGATGAGGAGTGGCTGCAACCAATGAAGCCCATTTATGGACAGGACTTGCAGTGGAAATACGCGAAACGACAGTTAGACCTCAGGACGCATGAGGGAGATACAGGTGGATCGAGCACCGCCGCCCCGCTTCGCCCACAACCCCACAGGCTGTCCCAAAACGACAAACTAGATGAGGCTCTTGCTTTCATAGCTCATCAGGAACACGTCAACTTGAACTACAATGAACATTTTGCCTATGTTGAGTCCATGATGCACACAATGCTAATCCACAGGGGTGTTGACCCAGGGACCATCCCTCCACCTCCGCCGTTCATTCTTCCGTTCCATTTTAAGTATGACTATCAGCAGCAAGGGGATGCATTAGGAGTGCCACCAACAGCAAATGACGAGGATGAGTCGTGATCAACGATTCATGATGCTAGCTGAATGAGGTATGTGATCTCATGCTTTTATTTGTTTATTGATGTACGTTGGAGACATTGCATGTACTATAGTTTGGGAATTTTTAATTTTAATTTACTTTTCGAAGATGAGCACGAAACAAAGAAGAACAACAAATTTGAGGACATGGACGTCACTTATGTTTTTTCCATCTTATCTTTCGCTTGTGTATTTTCTTGTGTGAGATGTGTAAATGTTAAAACATTTTTTGGTCATGTTTGTTTATATGTTTTATTTCAGCTTTGTTTAATTGTGTATCTTTGTTTTTATTCGACACTTATGATTTTGTTCATCTTAGTTACAAAATATTCGACACTATACTGTAGAAATAATGAAAATTAGACCATACAACAATGCAAACGTTAAAAAATAGAAATGATATAGTTACAATTAAATAGAAGAATCATCGTCATAATTAAAATTATACAAATGGCTCCCTGTTCCACAATTAGGTGGATTGCGTCTTCTCGTCCCTCAACGCAATCCTACATTTTCAGGATTTTCCTCGTTCGAGTAACCTGTAAAATTGATAGGTGAAATAACATCACTCTGTGGTTGAATGTCATGCAAAAGATGCTGAGGAACAACATTAAGCAAATTTGTAAAACTTTGTATGTTCGACCAAGACGGAGTTTGAAAATCCCGATGACCAAATGAACGAAAGTCAGCAATCCCTGAATCACTGAACAAACCAAGTTGAGTAGTAGAGGTTCCTGCAATATTTAACTCAATGGACGGAATAGTATTAGAGGTTCCTGCAAATCCACTTGGTTGGCTAACCATATTACTTCCCCACACCAATGATAACTGATGCGAAAAAGGAGAAGGTGTACTGAAATTTTATTGGACATTAAATTGTCCGTCAAAAGTACTGTACGGATATGGTTGAAAACGAACGACATTAACTATAGGTGATATGGCGCGTACAATTATTCTATTATACCATTGTAAGTAGTCTTCGTCAATTTGCATCGATCGACCGTTACGTACCCCTTTAGCAACATACCTCAACTACTATTCCACAACTCAATTGAATTTTGATGATAATCATTCCAATTGGTATTTCGATGACCTATTCTCGTGATATTATGCATATATCATTGTCCACGGCAGCCACTGGAATTTATTGTCGTCTTCGAAATTGTCGCATCACCCGATTAGGATGATGCATCTCCACGATGTCAAAGCAAATAAGGGGACAAACACATCGCCAAATTTTGTTGTCGTATGAATCAATAATCGTCTTTACATCTATGTCATTCTTCTGGTAAACGATCCAATTAAACTATAAAAAATAAAAATGTTCAGATTAAAAATTCATTTAATAAAAAAAAATAATCTTTATTTAATCAGTATTAAATATTAAAATTGTATAATACCTAATTATGATTCATACGATCTAGAGAATCACTTATAATTCTTACAACATGTGTTGGCGAAAGTGTGTAACTAAATCCAATTTTCCACCTACAATTTAACAAAAACAATTACATATCAAAAAATTATAAGAGATATATTTGATATTACCACAATAATTTTTAAATATTACCGTGCACCATATGTAGAAACTGGAATAATAGCATCTGGATCAATGGGATGCACAACTAATGTTAACCCATCTCGGCCGAGTTAACACATTTAATCCTGCTCCATGCCCATATATGCTTATAATAATAAAAATAGATCAACAAAAAAAAAAACATTGTGTTAAATAATCAAATTACATTAATTATACCTGCAGGATATATAAAGGTCCAGCCATTGTAGCCTTCTCTATACGTGACGCGTTACACAACTCACGGTATAGAATGCTAGAATTGCACTACCCCAACTATAAGACTTCACGTTATCAATATCCGTAGTAGTTGCAAAAATATTAGTCTAGCAGACCCTCCTTGATAGTCAGGGAACATTATTTCTCCAATAATAATTAACGCTACACAACGGGTATATTTGACAACATCTACGTCTGAAGTATCATCATTAACAAGGTTAGACATGCAATGATCGTGTAGTGCAGTCATAGACAAATGACCACCTTTCAAATGTTTTGATGCTGGCACAAATCCCAACAAATCCAAACAGATGTGTTGCCACTCCTCAACTTTATGTGACACATCTATTCCAGTTACTGCTTCACCATCAATTGTTAGACCCCAAATTATTGAAACATCTTGTAACGTTACTGTTGCTTCTCCACATGTAGAATGAAACGTGTGTGTCTCGCGTCGCCAACGTTCAACAAGAGCAGTAATCAAATGATTATCAAAAACTTGTGAGCCACATTCTAAAACTCCATAAAAACCTATATGATTTAAATATGCAAGTACACGATCGTGTATATAATTATCAGTGTATGGCTTCCAAATCAAATTGTCTAAGCTCTTCACTTTGAAAATATCATCAACGGTTAACGAACAAACTGTTGACGACATATGTTTCGTTTGTAAATAGAGGACACTAGGGATCTTCTGGACCTCGATTCTCTGTCATTCTGAAATAAATTGTCAATCTTCTAAACTTCGTTCAACGGTAAGCAACGATCTCAAAAGTTGTTCGGTGATGCTGGAAGAAATTGTAACGAACGAAGAAATTGCGATATATAGAAGGAGAAATGAAAATGGAAGGGTGAGGAAGTAGGGGAGAATGAAAGAGAGGAGAGAGTCTCGCAGAGGGATAAGATAAGTGGGTGAGGGGAGGGATAAGACACGTTGGAGCGTAAGCGCAGACACTCCAACGTGGAGCATCGTCCGTGCTTACGAAGCACGGACCATGCTCCATGTAGTCATGGTCCGTGCTTCGTAAGCACGGATTGAAATATTTTTGAATTTTTTTTAAAAAAAATTATTTTTGAATTAATTTTTACAAATTAAATTAATTATAAAAAAACCTTATTCACCACTTAATAAAAACATGCATTTTACATAACTTTTTCTTCAAACCAAGCATGCATCGTTTTTACCATAATTTCATAAAAATCACAAACGTGATGTATAAAGATTTAAAATATCATAAATTTGTGCTCAGGGCGCTGCCAGTACCAAAAGCTCACCCTGGGTGCAAAATGATCTTTTTGCCTCTGAACCAAACTCCTTAAAATATCCCAAAACATATTTAAAAGCATTACTAGACGTAAACTCGAGCACATTTTACAACTTAACCTATTCGTTTTAATACTTGGACCGGGGTCCCGGTTTTAACCCGAATCGAACCGAAACTCAACCAAAATTTTCCCAAGTATTTACCACCCCGTAAACCCATCTAGAAGGTCCTAAAACTTCAAAAATCAGACCCCTAAACTTTCGAATTTTAAGATATCCAGCTGCTGAAATTTCGTGGCTTTTCCTCCAAACCCTAGTGCACTACTTCCCATTTTTGGTCCCTAGCTCACAACCGATTGGTCCAGCCCTGTCTCGGCACTCCCTAGGACACTCAAGAACCCTCTGGACTGAACCCATATCAGCTCCCTGTCCCATGCAGCACCCGTAACTCACACAGCTCCTAGCCCCTCACGTAGTGCTCCCGATCATCACCCCATGCCCGATGCTCAAGCGACTATCCTCCTCGTCCCAGCTGTGTTCGAACCACCCTTGACCGTGGTTCATACCCCTCACGATCTGTTCCAGGTCTCGGGATACCCTTGCACAGCTGAAACTTCCCTAACAGCCGATCTAACCTCACTCATCCGATCCCGCCTAGGTTCGCTCATTCTCCTACTAAACCATATCACACCTCAACCTCAACCATTAGACATAATAACCTTGATCTTAACAGCACTCAGCAACCCATCGACATTCCCCTTGAATGTAAAACATCAAAACGTGAGTAACAAACCACATGATGCAAATTTCATGTCAAACATCACCAAAACGCAGCCATATAAGAAATCGAAGAACAACCGAACACATACATATATTACAGCATACTTAGGGCGTAAGTGATGAGAAAATAATAGTACAAACGTGCCTTTGATGTTTAAGAACAAGAACGAGACGAGAGAGACACCGGGAGGATTTTTATCATGAAGAAATGGGGTGGCCGATGCTATTCAGCTGCTTGGGGTGTTGAAACCGAGAGGGAGATTCTGAAATTGAGGGGTGTTGGCTGGAACAAGCTTTAAGTTTAGGTTAAATGGTGATTATGTATTTAATTAAGCTTTCCTACTGGCCTTTGATATTTTGCTTTAACTTGCTGACAAGTCAAACCCTCGGATACAAATCTCAGAATGTCCCTCTTCATGCCTGGCCACCAATATAACAATTGCAAATCTTTGTACATTTTCGTGCTTCCCGGATGAATGGAATATGGTGTGTCATGAGCTTCCTTCATAATGAGATCTCCCAAAGAATTGTCACTAGGAACCCATAAACGATCTCGATAACGAACTATATCATCCACCTCAGAATATAACTTCCGGCCCTTGGCTTCATCTCTAGCTCTCCACATTTGCAATTGCTCATCGGTAGACTGTCCATCACGAATTCTCTCTATCAAAGTCGACTGTACTGATAATGTGGCAAGATTAGGGGCCTCGCCCTTAGCATAAACGTTGAGCTCAAACCGCTGTATCTCTGACTGCAACGGTCTTTGGTGTGATAATTTAGTGATAACTGCTATTTTTCGACTCAATGCGTCTCCCACAACATTAGCTTTTCTCGTATTATAGCTAATCTCACAGTCGTAGTCCTTTACTAATTCAAGTCATCTTCGCTGTCTCATATTCAATTCTTTTTGGGTGAAGAAATATTTCAAACCTTTATGATCAGTGAATATTTTGCATTTCTCTCCATATAAGCAATGTCTCCAAATCTTCAATGCAAAAATTACTGCTGCAAGCTCAAGATCATGAGTAGGGTAGTTTTTCTCGTGGATTTTCAACTGTCTTGACTCATAGGCTATAACTCGGTCATTTTGCATCAGAACTGCGCCCAAACCAAGTTTAGAAGCGTCGGTATATAGAACATACTTTCTTTGTCCCGATGGCATAGATAACACTGGTGCTGAAATCAAG
Organism: Primulina tabacum; assembly: GCF_025594145.1. Taxonomy (NCBI): domain Eukaryota; kingdom Viridiplantae; phylum Streptophyta; class Magnoliopsida; order Lamiales; family Gesneriaceae; genus Primulina; species Primulina tabacum. The sequence continues at coordinate 28,428,329 of NC_134554.1, forward strand.
GTTTGCTTTAACCTATCAAAACTGTCTTGACACTCGGATCCCCATACAAACTTTGCGTTCTTCTTTGTCAAGGCGGTCATGGGTACCACTATAGATGAGAATCCCTGAATAAACTTGTGATAATAGCCAGCTAGTCCCAAGAAACTGCGAATCTCGATAACACTCTTTGGTACTGGCTATTCTTTCACTGCCTCAACTTTGCTTGGATCAACTTCAGCGCCATCAGTAGAAATGATGTGGCCTAAGAAAGGCACTCTATCAAGCCAAAACTCACACTTGCTGAATTTCGCATAAAGCTTCCTATTTTGCAGAACTTGCAATGTTGTCCTCAAATGATGACTATGATCCTCTTTATTCTTCGAATAGATCAAAATATCATCAATGAAGACTATAATGAATTGATCTAGATACGGCTGAAATACGCGATTCATGAGATCCATGAAGATCGTTAGCGCATTGATCAACCCAAATGGCATGACCATAAACTCATAGTGCCCATATCTAGTACGAAACGCTGTCTTGTTAACATCAGACTCTTTCACTTTCAATTGATGGTATCCAGAACGCAGATCAATCTTAGAAAATATCGATGCTCCTTGAAACTGATCAAATAAGTCTTCAATTCTTGGCAGTCGATACTTATTCTTGATAGTGACCCTATTAAGCTCTCGTTAATCAATGCAGAGACGCATACTACCATCTTTATTCTTCACAAATAATACCGGTGCGCCCCATGGAGAATAACTAGGGCGAATAAAACCCTTGTTTAGCAATTCTTGGATTTAATCTTTTAATTCTTTCAATTCAGCAGGTGCTAGACGATAAGGTGCTTTGGATATAGGTATTGTGCTCGACATTAGTTCAATAGAGAATTCCACCTCACTGATTGGGTGGAATGCCAGAAACGTTCTCGGGAAAGACGCTAGGAAAATCTCTGACAATATCAACATCTTCTAATTTCTAAGTGATAGGAGCATGTGTGGTAGTGACACATGCTAGAAAAGCTTGGCATCCACGTTTAATAAGCTTCCTCGCACATAGACAAGATATAATGTGCGGCATTTTTTTTTCTCGCCGCCTCGTAGACAAAAGAGTTACCACTATGCGGTCGAATAGACACTGATCGCTGACGAAAATCAATCAAAGCTCCATTTGCTGATAACCAATCCATACCGAGTGTGATATCAAATTCAGGCATAGGAAGAACAATAAGATCTGCCCGAACCACATCTTTTAATAAACGAAGCTCCAGATTTTTGACAATTTTTGACGTGAGCATTTGATCACCGGAAGGAATAGAAACTTTGAAACCCAAACCCATATCCTCAGAGTAATATTCAGTGGCTTGATGAAGGTTTCATATATGAAAGAATGTGTATCTCCTGAATCTAGCAGTGCATAGGTAGCTACCCCTCGAATGATAATCCTCCCTGCAGCGAAAATGTCTTTTAATTCTTTTCGTGTTGAAGCTTAAGGAATTTCTATCATTATTCTCCCAAATTTTTATGTGAAGATTGCGCGTTGAACTTAAGCATCTCTTTGAAAAATTTCATTTAGCCCTTCAATTTTCTCAAAATTTGCATTTTAGTCCACAAATTTTCGAATATTTGCAAATTGAACCTTAAATTTTTGAAAATTTACACATTTGACCCTTTATTTTTGAAAATTGCCTAATTAGTCCTTAAGAAGTTCAGTATTTACATTAAATCCCCTTATCTTTTTGTTAATGGCAAATAGGTCCTTTAACTTTTGGTATTTACATTTTGGTCCTCATAATTTTCGAAAATTGCACTTAAGCCCCTAAATATTTCGAAACCCTTAACCACCCTTGATTATGATTTTTCTTTAATTTTGGACCTAAAGCTTTTATTTGGAAATTTTACATCCTTCACATAAATCAAGGCACAAAATAAATACCATTTATATGTTTTCTAAAATCATATTTTAAATCCAATTAAGGTAGAACATGCAACCTTATTTCAACTAGGTTTAATCTTGATTCCAATTCAATTCTAATAACCAATTTAACATCTCATGCAATAAGGGCAATAAAAAAATGTTAAATGACTAGGTTACCCGTGATGAGTGTAGTGTCTGCCTCCTCCTCAGCTTCTTCAGCATTCATATCATAGGCTCGTCCCATAGTAGGTGCATTCTTCTTCGAGCAATTAGCAGCTTTGTGCCCTTCTTCTTTGCATATGAAGCACTTAGTAGGACTCCACACACATGGTCCATAGTGTAGTCGATTGCACTTCATGCATGGTTGTCCTTCTGCAGGTTTTGGTGTTACAGGTGGTGGCTTTTGCTGTCCTTGCTTCTTGACTTGAACTTGGGGCTTTGGAGGCCCTTGAGGTCTAGGAGGACTCATATATGACTTCTTGTTTGGCTGATTATTATTTTGGTGTTGCTGTCTCTTGCGCTGCATCTCAAACTCAATGTCTTTCAATGATTGCTCTAACTTGAATGTATAGGTAGTAGCAGTAGCATAGTCCAAAGGACGCATCATCATAACATTATTTTGATTGGTAGGTCGTAGACCATCCATTAAGTGTCGAAGCTTTTCCGCAGGATCCCTCGCAATAAGGGGTACACAGTGACTACCCCTATCAAATTTTTTCACAAACTCATCAACAGAAGCGTCTCCCTGACGAAGAGTCATAAATTCCCTCTTCAATCGCCCTCTAACATCAGCAGTAAAATATTTCTTGTAGAATATCTCCTTGAATCGAACCCAAGTAAGTGTAGCAAGATTAACACCATACTCGGCTCCTTTCCACCATAAAAAAGCGTAATCCCTAAACAGATAAGTGGTATACCTCACACGGTTATCATCTCCCATATTCAGGTAACGAAAGTATACCTCAAGTGAATGAATCCAACTCTCAGTAGCAAAGAGATCGGTGGTGCTAGAAAATTCCTTCGGCCCTAGCCTCCGGAACTGATCATGTCATGCTGTGGCCTAGGTGCTTCCTGTAACTACTGATGCAACTGTTGTTGCTGTAATTGCTGCTCGAAGAATCGAGCCATCCCCTCCAATGCACGAGTAGCAGCATCCCCATTAGGAGGTTGGGGTGCATTACCATTCTGATTCTCTTGTCGGTTCACACTATTCTCAGCTTGATTCTCAATAACAGGGGCACGTCTAGGAGGCATTTTATCTGAATATTTTCCAAATTCTAACGTAAACAACATGCATTTAAATTTAAGTTTTCTAATCATGTGACATATCCTAATTCATTTAGCAATTTAAGCATGCAAAGCATATATACTCAAAAGCTAGTAAAAATGTAACGTAAACATATTATTCATGTCGTCATGCAGGTAACATCATATTAAATCATATAAAGCATGTAAACTTAAAAATTGAGGCTTGATGATTGATCTTTCCGGCGCTGATGGTGGCACAACCCTTTACAGGACCTTTGCACTGATACCAACTGAAATGTCTGCTTATTCGTTTTGCTTAAAAAGTATTAGAAATTTTTTTTTTAAAGTAAACAAACCAACTAGTATTTAAAAATCCAATAGAAATAGTGAAAACATGAAATCGCAAACGTTTTACCAAACCTAAAAAGCAATAAATATGAAAGTTATAGCTCATACTAAACCTCTTAAAAATCTCTCAAAAGAATAAATAAATAGTCGTAAAATCTTTAACGTAAATCATAAATTAAATGCGGAAAGTAGAAGCATTGGTCCTCGGGTTATGTGCACCGACAGTCCAGCAAAGTCACCCATCAAGATCTCCATTATCATAATTATCAATATCACCTACATTAATCACACCTAGTGAGTCTAAAGACTCAACACATCATATTCTTGATAACAAATAATACGTAATACAGAGCACTGACAACAGTGAAAAATATTTGTACTTAAAATAACATTTTAAAAATAATGCATAAAATTTTCACATAATCATTTTCATCAACATTTTCATATCAACATATTCATATTCATATTAACATATTCATATTTGTTGAATTCAGATCGTGATTGTGACTCGTACTCGTATTCGTATTGGCGATGGATCCATCTATAAAACCACAGTACTGGGCGGCGGGACACCAGCATTCAAGGAAATACGATCGTCAGGCTTCCCATTGGGACCATAACCCTCACGATATCTCCAACATATCATCGTATAGTCACAATCCCTTCATGTCCTTCAACATTTTGTATTTCTATCACTTAATAAAAACATGCATATAATATCATTTTTCTTTTAAAACAAGCATGCAACATATCTTTTAAATGTCCAATATTAACCATACAATTTCCATGAACATTTAAAAATCATAATTTAACATATAAAAATTCATAAACATTTAAAATAATAATTTTAGAATATAAACCAGCGTTCAGGACACTGCCATGACGTTTACTAATTTTCGGATGTAAAATTATCGTTTTACCCCAAGACGTAAAATTTCACATTTTCGACTTTTTCTTAATTTCATTGACTATAACATGTCCCAAATGGTTATTTAAGCCTAAATTAAAATTCTCATAATTTTATTTAGCTTAATTACTAGACTATTTAATTAATTCGTAATTAGTCGTTTTGAAGGCGTTTTAATCCTGAAAAATTCCAAACTTAAATATAAAATTCGTAAATTCAAAATTTAAAATTTTTATATTATTTTAGCTCGAACCTCGTGAGCCGTGTTTCGATTTAATTTCCAAAAAGAAAACCTAGCTTGACCTATATATTTCAACCCCGAGTCATGTCCCAATTTCCTCGAGCCACTCTCGAGCCATGCTGGACCAAACCCTGACCAACCCCTTAGGACACCCTCTTGGACCCATGGAACCCACGGACCAGCCCCCTAGCTCGAAGCCAAAAGCACACAACCAGCACATGCACTCAGCCGAGACTCCTAGTAGACATAGGACCCTTGATTCGCCCCTAGGACCTGACCAGCGTGCCCAGCCCCTGAACCATCTTCTCAAGCACTCACCTAGGACCCCAAGGAGTCGGCCTAGTCTAGCCTGAAGTCCCTTGACCGAGCTCTCTTCCCTGCGCAAGCCCCTGAACTCTGCGCATGCCTTGAAGACTATCGGGTAGGAGTCCTTGTTGGCTAAGACTCCTCCCAGCCCACTTAACTCGAGTCCTAACATGGCTAGGACCCTACCCTTGACTCACCCACGGCCATGGCTAGCCCTGGCCCCAAGCCACGACCAAGCCGAGACTCCATGACCATAACTGAGCCCCCAAGTTATCTTAATACAGGAAGTGGTTCCATCTTGCATGTTTCGTGTGTGCAATGATTTTTGGTGATGTTCTAGGACTCTAAACCCCTGTAAAACAATGCTTGATCATAACCTAAATCATGGCAGCCCTTTAATACATACAAAACTTGATTTTGAAGAAAAATAAAGCCCAAAGTTTGACATATGCCATAAACCGAAAGTAATTCAACGTGATGCTTGTTTTTCAATAAAATTCATACATAAAACTTATTATGGTTTGATGATTTTTTGAAGGAAAGAAATATGCATGCCTTTGCTATTTTACGCACGAATATACGTTAATGATTGCGAAGAACGGTGACGACGAGACCTTGGCTTGAAACCCTTGAAGCTTTTTGAATTTTTTCCTTGAAAATATGATGTGTGCGCCGTGTGAATTTGAGGAGATGGAGTTTGGATTGCACAAGGAAGTGGCGTGTGCTATGGGGAGGGTTTGGGGTGATTTAATATATTAAATACTAATTAACTAACTCACAAGGCTTAGGCACACAAAGGAGGGTAATTGGGCCCATTAATGCTTAATTAGAATATTAAAAATTAATTTGCTTAATAAAGTTTGTGAATTTATTAGCCGGATTGCCAAAACTTAAACTTTTGTTGAAAAACCAACTCATATAAAATTTACGTTCCGACGCATAATATCACCTCAAAACCTCTTATTTTCAAAAATATGAAAAAGCATCAACCCTATTTTAAATAATTAAAAACAATTATTTAATAAAAAATTTTTATTTTCAGCCCTCGGTCTCTGTTCCTCGATCGCAACTCGAATAATCCTTAAAATACAGTTTTATGCGTACTAACAATAAAAATTCTATTTAACATATACTCATGCATGTCACATAATTAATTAAGAAATTAAAATAACTTAATTAATCATTTTTCATATTTACTAGATTTACATGTAGTTGAATTACGTCGTCTTAATTTTTGGACCTTACAGACCGTCTGTCTGAGGATGGAAGGTAGTGCTGAACAATAACTTAGTACCTAGCGCCTGGTGGAGACTTTTACAGAATGCATACGTGAATCTCGATTCCCTGTCTGACACAATGGACACTGGAATCCCGTGCAGTCTGACTATCTCTCTGATGTACAGCTCTGCGTACTGAGTCATGGTGAATGTCTTCCTGGTCGGTAGAAAATGAGCTAATTTAGTGAGCCAATCAACAATAACTTAGATGGCATTGAATCCTCCAGTAGTCCTCGGAAGCCCTGTCACGAAGTCCATAGTAATGTTCTCCCATTCTCCACTCGGGAATTGAGAGTGGTCTCAGCTTCCCTAAAGGTCTATGATGTTCTGCATTAACCTGCTGACAAGTCAAACACTCGAAGACGAATCGCAGAATATCCCGATTCATGTCCGGCCACCAATACAGAGTCTGTAGATCCTTATACATCTTCGTACTCCCTGGATGGATGGAGTATGGGGTGCTATGGGCCTCGATCAAGATATCTGCTCGAAGAAAATCAGTGTCAGGAACCCATAGGCGGTCTCTATATCTGACTATGCCGTCCACAACTGTGTACAGTTTCTGGCCCTTGGTCTCGTCCATCTGTCTCCACTTCTGTAACTGCTCGTCAGAAGTCTGCCCTTTTCGGATTCTGTCTCTCAGAGTCGGCTGTACTGTTAGAGTAGCAAGATTCGGGTCCTCGCCCCTGGCATAACCTGCAAGCTCAAATCTCTGAATCTTAGCCTGCAGCGGTCTCTGCACTGACAGATGAGCAATCATTGCGTGCTTCCTGCTCAGAGCGTCTGCAACTACATTAGCCGAATGGTAGCTAATGTCACAATCATAATCCTTCACCTGCTCTAGCCACCTCCTCTGTCGCATATTCAGCTCCTTCTGTGTGAAGAAGTACTTCATGCTCTTATGATCTGTAAAAATAAAATCCTGCACTTCTCCCCATACAGATAGTGTCTCTAGATCTTTAGGGCAAATACCACTAGCTGCTAGCTCGAGGTCATGAGTCGGATAGTTTTTCTCATGAACCTTCAGCTGTCTAGATGATAGGTTATCAGTTTGTCCTGCTGCATTAAAATTGCGCCCAACCCAAGCTTAGATGCATCTGTATAGACCACAAACTCTCCTTGCTCAGATGCCCCAAGAAACTACAGATCTCTGTCACACTCTTAGGAGCTGGCCAATCTCTGACTGCCTCTACCTTGCTGGGGTCGACTTCTATGCCATCTTGAGACACAACGTGGCCCAAGAATGCCACTCTATCAAGACAGAACTCACACTTGCTGAACTTGGCATACATTCGTCTATCCTATAGAGTCTGTAACACTGTCCTCAGATGCTGACTGTGATCCTCCCCGCTCTTCGAATAAATCAGAATATTGTCAATGAAGATTACGACAAACTTATCTAAATATGGCTGAAATACGCGATTCATGAGATCCATGAAGATCGCTGGCGCGTTCGTCAGACTGAAGGGTATCACTAAGAACTCATAGTGCCCGTAACACATCCGGAAGGCTATCTTATGCACATCTGACTCCCTCACTCTCAGCTGGTGGTATCCGGATCGAAGGTCTATCTTGGAGAACACAGATGCTCCCTGAAGCTGATCAAACAAGTCCTCGATCCTCAGCAACGGATATTTATTCTTGACTGTAACCCTGTTCAGCTCTCTGTAATCGATACACAGTCGCATGCTGCCATCATTTTTCCTAACAAAAAGAACTGGTGCGCCCCATGGAGAGAAGCTATGGCAAATGAAACCCTTATCAAACAGATACTGAATCTGGTATTTGAACTCCTTCATCTCTGTAGGTGCTAACCGGTAGGGTGCCTTAAATATCGGCACTATCCCTGGCATGAGCTCAATCGAAAAGTCCACCTCTCTGTCTGGTGGTATGCCTGCAACATCTTCAGGGAAAACTCGGAGAACTCCCTGACTACATCAATGTCCTCCAGCCTCTGACTGACTAGCTCTGTCAATGATACGATGCTGGCTAGGAATGCGTGACAGCCTCTCTTGATAAGCTTCCTCGCACACAAGCATGAAATGACGTGCGGGAATTGCTGGTGTCTGGCTGTCTAAAAAACAAATGGCTTTCAACTGGGTGGTCTAACAGAAACTGACCTCTGTCGAAAATCTATAACTGCGCCATGTGAAGATAGCCAGTCCATACCCAATTTGATGTCAAACTCTGGCAACGGTAGTACTATCAGATCTGCCTATACTGCTTTCTGTTGCAATCTAAGCTCCAATCCTCTCATTATCCTCATGTGAACATCTGACCCATGGATGGAATCGATTCTCTGAACCCTGAAATCCATCGCTACAAGTATGATTCGTAGTTGCTTCACGAAAGGTTCAGATATAAACGAATGCGTAGCCCCTGAATCTAGCAATATATGCGTGGCTACACCTGCAATATATATCCTCCCTGCGACAAAATATATCATCATATCTAATCGTGTTGAAACGTTAAAAAAAATTCTTACCGGCAATTAACCCAAAATCCTCGAAACATCACTGAATTAACCCAAACATAAATCCCCAAAATTCGAAATTCAACCTCAGAAAATAAAAAATTGCAAATTATCCCTCAAAATTTTGAAAATAGCACATTGGTCTTTGAATTATTCGAAAACTACATTTTGACCTCATAAAATCATTGGTCGATAATTTTGTTCTCAATCAAATAATTGCATTCTTAGTCTCAATTAGATAGAGCATGCATCCTAATTCCTTCTAAGTCATCAATTCCAATAATTAAATCCTCATACAAGCATAAAACCCAAGCAATTGTATAGTAATTTAAAATCTTAAACCAAAGAGTTACCGATAATCAGTGTCGAGTTTGGTGCTGCCTTAGCCTCCTCGGCGTGCATAACATAAGCCTGACCAGTAGTGGGACCTTTGTTCCTAGGGCAATCCGCTGCTTTATGGCCCTCATGTCCGCAAACAAAACACTTGAAAGTTTCCCACCTGTACTCGCCGAAATGGAACCTGCTGCACTGAGGGCACAACTACTTGTCATATGTCTTAGGCACCTCTGGCGCCTGAGGAGGTCTCTGCTGCTGTGGCCACCTACCCTGTCCCCGGGGTCTCTGCTGTCCCTGCTGCCTCGGTGGCCTAGTAAACTGCTTCTTGTGAGGTTAGGAACCGGACTGAGGCTGCTGCCTCTTCCTATGCATCTCATGGTCTATGATTCGCAGTTCCTGCCCTGTCTGAAAAGCATAGGCAGTGGCCTCATCATAACCTGCCGGCCTCATCAACATGATGTCCCGATGAAGAGTGGGTCTCAATCTAGCAAGGATATGCCTCAGCTTAAGGGGGCATCTCCTACTATCATGGGCACAAAATGGCAGCCCATGTCGAACTTACGGATAAACTCCGCCACAGATAAGTCCCCCTGTCGGAGGCTCATGAACTATCTCGTCAGGCGGCCCCTGACGTCAGCTGGGAAATACTTCCTGAAGAACATCTCCCTGAATCTAGCCCACTTGAGAGTTGCCACATCCACTGCATGTGCAGCTCCCTCCCACCATAGGGACGCATCATCCCTCAGCATATAAATAGCGCACCTGACCCGGTCACCATCCCTCATCTGCAGAAAATCAAAATGTAACTCCAGCGACCTAATTCATCCCTCTGCAACGAATGGATCGGTGGTACCCCCGAACTCCTTCGGGTTGAGCCTATGGAAATGCTCAAAAACATCTGTCTGAGGCCTAGGTGCCTGCTGTACCTGCTCCAGTAACCTAGCCATACCCTCCAAAACTCGGGTGGCTGGGTCCCCTGGCGGTGGTGGTGGAGGTCCTCTGCCCCCTCAAGGAATCTCATCTTGCCTATCAATATTGGGCTCACGTCTGGGAGGCATATCGGAAAACAGTCCAATTTAAAATATAACCCCTCATGAAATTAATCTAGTTTTTAAAAAGTAAATTCCTAAATCGTAAAAGTAGTTAAACATGAACAATAAATCATCGTAAAGCATAAATCATGTAAACATGTAGGTGATAACAGTCAATCATTTAAAACCTTTAAAACATAAAGCTTACAGACTTGAGACTCGAAGACTGAGCGGCAGAAGCTGGCAGTGGCACAACCCTATACAGGACCCTTGCTTTGATACCAACTGTAACGTCTATACATTTTAAAAGTGCGAAAATAATTTTTTTTTTAAAAGCTCGTATTCATGAAATGAAATTTAAAATAATCATATTTATTTGACAATAAAAATAGCGCAGTTTAAAACTAACCAACGTCATCCAAGTTCAAACGTAAACATAAACGAGTGAAGATTGTGATATCATCAATGTATAAAAATGTTTAACTCCTCTCAAAACTCATAAATCAAATGCGGAAAAACATGTGGTCCTCGGGTTATGTCACCGCACCAGAGCTGCCTACTCAGATTTCAGCACCTCCATTCTCCTCAGCATAATACTCATCTGCATCACACACGCCTAGTGAGTCTAAAGACTCAACACACATGTACCAGGAATATCAAGTCCATATACATGGCACACAACAGTGAAAAATATCAGACTCAACATATCTTTCATGAACTTAAAAGTATAACATAAACGTGTCACGTAAAATCATATCATGTCAAATCATGTCATCTCGTGTCATCATATACGCATACATTTTCATTTAATTGAATTCAGTTCATTAGTTGTGACTTTCGTATCAGCTCAATCGATGGATCCATCTACGTATAACCACGGTACCGGGTGGCGGGAACATCATCGACAGCATTACCCGTCCACTGAGCCTTGACCTCAGCTCATCATATCTCATGTCATCTTATACATATACATCGTCAGTCACAACCAATTCTCATCCTTCAAAAATATCATCATATTCACCAGTTAATAAAAACATGCATTTTACGTAACTTTTTCATAAAACCAAGTATGCATCGTTTTTCCATAATTTCATAAAAATCATAAAGTTAAGCATAAAGATTTAAAATATCATAAATTTGTGCTCAAGGCACTTCCAGTACCAAAATCTCACCCCGGGTGCAAAATGACAATTTTGCCCCTGGAAACCCAAAAATTACTGTTTTACCCCTGGACCTCTAAAATTGATCCGAAACTTACCAAACTCCTTAAAATATCCCAAAACATATTTAAAAGCATTCCTAGACGTAAACTCGTGCCCATTTTACAACTTATCCGATTCGTTTTAAAACATGGACCGGGGTCCCGGTTTTAACCCGGATCGAACCGAAACTCAACCAAAATTTTCCCAACATTTTACCACCCCATAAACCCATCTAGAAGGTCCTAAAACCTCAAAAATCAGACCCCTAGACTTTCAAATTTTAAGTTATCCAGCTGCTGAAATTTCGTGGCTTCTTATTCCTCCAAACCCTAGTGCACTACTTCCCATTTTTGGTCCCTAGCTCACAACCAATTGGTCCAGCCCTGTCTCGGCCCTCCTTAGGACACTTAAAAACCCTCTGGACCGAACCCACATTAGCTCCCTGCCCCATGCAGCAAATGTAACTCACACAACTCCTAGCCCTCACGTAGTGCTCCAGATCATCACCCCATGCCCGATGCTCAAGCGACTTTCCTCCTTGTCCCAGGTGTGTTCGAACCACCTTTGACCTTGGTTCAAACCCCTCACGATCTATTCCAAGTCTCGGGATACCCTTGCACAGCCGAGACTTCCCCAACGCGCATCCGATCCTACCTAGATTCGCTCATTCTCCTACTAAACCATATCACACCTCAACCTCAACCCTTAGACATCATAACCTTGATCTTAACAACACTCAGCAACCCCTCGACAGTCCTCTTGCACGCAAAACATCAAAACGTGAGTAACAAACTACATGATGCAAGTTTCATGTCAAAACATCACCAAAAACGCAACCATATAAGTGATCAAAGAACAACCGAACACATACATATATTATAGCATACTTAGGACGTAAGTGATGAAAAAATAACAGTACAAGCGTGCCTTTGATGTTTGAAGAACAAGAACGAGACGAGGGAGACACCGGGAGGATTTTTCTCTTGAAGAAATGTGGTGGCCGATGCTATTCAGCTGCTGGGGGTGTTGAAACCGAGAGGGAGATTCTGAAATTGAGGGGTGTCGGCTGGAACAAGCTTTAGGTTTAGGTTAAGTGGTGATTATGTATTTAATTAATTTGGAATCAACTAGGTAATGGGCCCTAAATGGTTAATTAAAGGTTTAAAAAAATATTTAAGCCCAATAAGCTTTAAAATAGGCCCCATTAAATCCAAACACACTCCTGAAAAATATTTTGTGTTAGAAAGTTTTTTGAAAATATTAGTCGAACCCTCAAAAAGTCTTCCGATTCGATAAAATTTACGTACCGTTAAAATTAAAATCCTTCCGGTAAAAATACCCAATAAATCTCATTTTTTGAAAATACACTTAAAAACAACTTAAAATAATTAATAAAAATTAATCATATAATAAAAATAATTTTCTTGAAAATTCTCTGGTCTTCATTATTCGCTCGAACGCAAAATGCATCTACAAACCCTAATGCATGAACTTTTAAAATTTCAGGAATTAAATCCTACCATGCAATAATTATGCATAAAGTGCATAAAAAAAATTAAACACATAATTTAAATAAAAATTCTAGATTACATGCATTCAGTTTACATAAATTAAATTCCTGAACCTTACAAACCGTTTCCTAGAAATAGTCTTAGATTACTTTAAACTATCCGGAGATCTTATAGAGATCCAAAAGACAGTCCAAAACTATGACAATTAGCTATACTGTGTACAACGTAATATTGAGGAAATAATTGAGAAACAAGAAGAAATTCTCGGAACATTAAAGGATTTTCAAACAAGAGTCCAAATTTTAAAACAACAACCAAGTTCTAGAAAAAAGATCTCGGAAAGAAGATTACCATAATCCTTTGGTACTGAATCTTTATTATACCAAAGAGAGAAAACCAAGGAATGCCAAACCTTTAACTGACGAAGAAAAAATGATTAATATAATTAAAACTATCTCAGAAAATAAATTAAGCTGATGAAAATTACAAAAAAGATTGGTCTAGTATATCTTCAAGACTTTGCAGAGTCTTTTTTCATCTCAAGGTCATAGATCTGAAATGAACACAACAGGGGGTGAACCTCTCTCAATAACTTGGTCATCTTCCCATAAACTGCCAAGGAAAAGAGTGAAATATCATAATACAAATATGGGAGGACCCAAAAAGATTTCCAAATAGGTGGAGAAAAACACCCAGCGGGAACACGATCAAGGAAAAATCGAATTTTCTTACACCAAAAACCCAATGGGAAGTCTGTTCTAGAACCAATACATCCTTATGTGATTATGCTTGACCTCGATGTACTAGACTTCAAAAACAAAGAGATCTCATAGACGACTAAACATAGGCTATGAGAATTGCAGCAAGAAGACTTGATCTCAACAAAGAATGATTCATAAAACTTTTAGAAATGAGCCAAATGGGATCAGTCAAAATCACATGGGACATGACTTCCAAAAACCAAAGAGTTGGTCTTAGCCGTATAATCTCTTAGTGAGATAGTTGGAAAAATGACTACTCTATTTAAAGCACAATTTATAGAGGTAGTATATATTAACAGTCAAGACACATAGAAGAAAAAAAATACTCAAGCTTTGTATAGTCATGAATTACATGAAATATGTTTAGTGGATAGATATACTATATTATTTACTAAATATAGATAAAATTCAGTGGTCGAAGAAAATGTAGCAATGCAACTTTTCTTCGTCAAAATGTCAACTCTCTGGAGAGAAACACTAATTAAAGGAATATGTCCTTGGCAATCCAGATGTTTTGGCACGGGCGGTCTCTTTTCTCAAAGGAAATTTGGCAGAATGATGTCCTATATAAGCATTAGAAAAGAATTATAAACAATTAAGGGGTACTAATAAATGTTCTTTTATGCTGTAAAAAAATGTCTTCTAACAATTATTGGAAATAAACCACAAAGGCAGAAAATGAAGAGCTTCGAATATCATCCTTATGCCTGAAGTGGAAGTAGTTCTTGGAAATCAAGAATAGTATGGTCTGGAAAAAATTTAGATTTTACAAATTTGAGCAAAGAAATGAACCATCAAGAATTAAGATGTCATCCCAAGCATCGAACTCATTTTAAAGTACAAGAAAAACGCCAACAAAGAAAACTTTTAGAAGAGCTCGAACTCGAGAGCTAGTGAAAGTTTTAAATATTGTAATTGTTGGACACGTGGAGCAAGATGTCATATTTCAACCAAATGTCCAGAAAATGGCAGAAAAGAAATAAAACGCTTCGATCCAACTCCGGATATTGAAGAAACGGTTTATTACCAAGATCTAGTTCAAATATACCAATTTGAATATATTCCTTCAGATGAGAATATATGTGAAAAAAAATATTGAATTAGGAAGAATGTGATGGAATATAATCAGAATCTGATTGAAGACAAGGGTTTTCGACACGAAACACATGAAGATTTATCTGGTTTTTTCATCCATACAAAAATATATCATAACATCGTTCAAAATATTATGAGGGAAATTCCTAACCTACAAAGATATTAACGATTTTCTGCATGACAGATAGAAAAGTTCTTAGAATATCTTGGCCTAAGAAACATAAAGCATCATCCAATATATATAAGATCTCAAAAATGGAAATGTCAATTCAATGGAACTTACATGAAACAGGATGGAAGTGCAATTAATTCTTTATGAAGAAATTAATGAGGAATTACAAAAAAATCAAGATAGAAGTAGCACGAACCATGTACTGGATTCATATAAGAGCAATCCAAATTATGATAATAGCTATTTTTAAAGAATGAATATATTCACCCGTTGACATTTCTATATGCAATAAACGAATAATTAATCTTCAAGATTCAATACAAGGAACAATATCAGGAAATCTATGTGCAGAAAAAATTGTACGAGTAATTTAAACAAAAATTGTCTGCAACCTGACAGATCGAGATTCCAATTGAGCTTTAACATTGCATCAAAATTTCAAATAAAAGAGGCCGATGAAAAATGAGAATATATCATATTCTATTACCTATCAAATTTCATATGTTATATCTAATATACATCACTCAAAATTGTTTATTAGAAATGAGTTTATTGGAATACCAGAAATATTTGAAAAAGTTGATGAAGAAATTTTTCCAAAAAAGAATCGAGTTTCCTTTAATACAGAAAATAGATATTTAAATATAAGACAAACCGATTCTACAAAAGAATTAAAATCTTAAACTGGAACCAAGAAGACTATCTTTTCAAGGAGATAATAATAACAATCGCGGGTGGATAAAAACACATGTCCAAGAAGCCCAATAGGTACTAAAGTTTTCGATAACAGGAAAAATTAAATGTCCAAAAGGATAAAGAGAATTTGAAATATACTTGACATTACAAGAAAGATAAATCAATTTTCTTGTAATAATATATATTATTTGGAACAAACTATTATAGGCACGCATCAAGGAATGATCAATATCGATGAATTGGAAGTTCATATAATAATAATCTCAAGAAAAGAACCATATCAATTTGTTCTTGGGCTAGAGTTTCTCGAGGAACAAAAACTTTGGAAACGTCTAGAGAATGAAATGGAGTTAATGGCAGAGGATAGAATGTGAAAAATACAATGACTACGAGCATATTCTCGATATACATCCCGGTATGAATGTTATATGAATAATATAAGGCAAAATGTTTTAATACTTATATTGATTCAGGAGCTGGAATCTGTATAACAAAATGATGAGTTTTTCGAAAATAATTAGAAGAAGAATTACCTCATATTGTAGGACGAGTTCAAGAAAATCTTATGTAAAAAGATTGAGATGACAAAAATATTAATCGGAGGTGCTGGATAAAGATCGTGGTCTAAGGTTGAAACATCACCGATGTACTTTCGTGAAACATGACCATACATTTTGCTATGAAATAATTTATTGTAAATATTTAAATCATACACACAAGAAAATGAGACAAGAATATTAGTGTTCACAACAACATGTGATCACAAAGTAAGTCCAGAGACTAAGAGATGCATTTTATAGAAAATTTTCAATTCAGGCTCGTAGAAAGCATGTCGATGAAGGAAAAATTTTAAACAAAAAATGAAGGATTTAGATTGTTTGGAGAAACAATGCTTCAATTAAAAGCATGTCAAAACCTCCAACTAGAAGAAATAGAATTCATCGTGATAACTCTACACTAGAAAGATACAAAATTTGAATCAAAAGTATCCCTAGAAGATGTCAAGAAAATGATCAAAGAAAACTAAAATGAAGATATTTTGATATGGTGGGTTATAACCAACTCCAAGACAACCTTAAAATTAAATAAGACAAGAAATATGAGTTCATCATATGTTAGTTTATCCCAATGAACAAAGTAGATCAAAAAAATATGTAGATTATTATCAAAGAACATATAAACTTTTGTTTAATCAAAGGAGCAATATCATCATATAGCATTCCAGGTTTTCCGATATGATATCATTGTGTAATAAAAAAGAACAAACTCATGTTAGTAATTAATAATTATCAAGAAATTAATAAAATTATTGAGTTTGATGGGTATTTTATACCAAGTAGAGAACAATTAATCAATTTTATATGAAATGTAAAAATAATTTCTAAATTTAATTGTATGTTCGGATTCTATCAAATTAGGATTAAGAAAGAAAACAAGAAATTTACAGCTTTCTTTGCACCATAAGGTCACTATATCTGTGATGTATTACCAATGTGATTGGCTAATCACTCCAAATATTTCAAATAAAGATGGATAATCTATTTAAAAATTATTTTAAATTTATGTTTGTTTATAATGATGATTTTAATAACATATAAAAATATGAATGAATATATTAAATATTTAGAGATTTTTTCTAAGGTGTAAAAAAATGACTACTCTTATCGAAAAAGAAGAAAGTAAGGAAAACTGAATTCCTTAGGAATTGGAAATCGATGAGCCAAAAATAATTCTGAACGAACACTTTATGGAAAATGTACATAATTTTTCAGAAAAACTCAAAGACTAGAAACAACTACAAAGTTGTTAGGAGTTGTTAACTTTGCTGGAATGTTTTTATACAAAATCTAGCAAAACAAATGAAAGTGTTTAGTCAATTATTAAATAAGGTTGCAAGATTCCTATGGACAAAAGTATACACAAAAGAATTAAAAAAATTAAAATATATTTGCAAAATCTCCCGAAAATGGTTAATCATCAAGATGAAGATTATCTGGTATTATATATAGGTGTCACTGATCAAAGGCGGGCAGCGATTTTTACAAAACTCATGTCAAATGGAGAACAATCATGCAGATATTGCAGTAAACTATTCAGATGCGAAGCCGTAAGATGGCATATCAACGAAAATGAATTTTATTTAGTAAAAATTGCTATTGAAAAATGACCATTATTTTTACTTGTAAAGAAATTTACATTAAAGATTGATAATACACATGTAAAAGCTTTCTTGAAAAATAAAATTCAATATAAACCCGAGAAAGCTAGATAATTGAGATGACATGCTTTGTGTCAAAATTATATTTTGTATATTTTTATTATTAAATCTCATGAAAATTTTCTTGTAGATTTCTTAACAAGAAATGAACAACGATAATTTCGATGTCATCATGAAAATCCAGATGCATTTGAGGAAACACTTTGAAATGCACTGTCGCTAATCGAATAACAGATTGTTTATAGGACTACATTCAGCTAAGGCATGTGTTGTAAAAGCCGATCCTCTAGACTATTGAGAAGCTACTGGTTTTCCAAATAGAGAGTTTTCGATTACATGACTCTATACCTGGAGCAGGGGATTCAAGTATCTCTAGTACAAGTCCTATTTGGGATCATCTTTAGATGAATCTGCCAAAGAAAATATTGAAGCTCCAAATTCTTGTCTTGAGCCTTAAAGTCAATCCTTCATCTCGGGGAAAGAGATATCAACCTTAAACCTCAAACTGACAAGTGAAAATCTAAGATTGGTACTAACGAGCTGATAGTTTCTCCATTTCAGGTATATCAACAAAACTGAGAGAAATTAAAAATAAGAATAGGTATCAACCCAGCCATAATACTAATATAGCAGGAAAATATCATCGGATATGGATGAAACCAAACTCCTATCCCCAATGAGGTAAAGACATGATATGAATTTGGGGCTATTGTCTCAGTTTCTATTACATCGCCCACCTTCTCAAAAGTCTCTGCACTACCAAAATGGATTCAGGAAGCTGTTCATGTAACATGGGCAAAAAAGGCTATTTGTCCAGATGAGACATTATAAAGCTCAATTTTTTTATTACAACACCATAACTAGTCGGGAAAGGCTCACACGAATCCTTTCATTTAATTAAGCTTAGGAGACCAGACATGACCATCCAGAAGTTCATCTAGGATCCTCAAGAGAATGGAACACCTCTTGTTTCATCGTTTACTGAAGACGACGTTTCCACTCAAAAAGCATGAGGATTATGAGTCTGTCTCACAGAGATGGACACAGTCAAATTTTCATTTAAGTTTTATCAAAATTATATAAATGGATTTATTGTGTTAAATACTATGACATGGAAAACTTCAAATTTTTCTGAAGATATATTTGAAAAGAAAAGAAATCTTCTATGGAACAGAAAGCTGCAGAGTATTAAAGAAACGCGTCGAAAATTCTACAACATGGATCATGTGGGAAGATGGCCAAAATGATTCTATCTACCCAGAATGTTCGAACCAGAAGGAGCCCGAATTTTGAAAGGCTTCTTGGCCCAGATCTGATCGAAAACATAATTCGGAGACAAGTCTAAGTGATGAGGGACCACATAAATCACGATTTCCTTGAGGATCATACAATAGCAAAAGATTCCTCGATAAAGGGAAAAATTGACGTGATCCAACCATTCCATTAGTGGAGGATGAACACTCAACCACCACAACATGATAGACATACAACCAGTAATATACCAACTAGAAGATGGTGGTAGCCACAACTAGCAAATCAATTTACAATTTTGAAATACGGATTTAAAATCCGCTATGACATCTATATATTAGAACAGAAGGAAGATGAATATATCATTCAACATCTTCATTTTTTTTTCAAAATAAAATTTGTAATGTTTTTCGTTTATGCATATTGTAATTCCAGCTACGATAAATAGCTAAACAAGTTTTTCTTCATCTATAAGAGGTTACAATGTAATAATATGTTATATGTTTGAATAAAAGAGTCAACGCTTACTGCCCCTCTCATGTATTAATTTCAAAATTAAACTTATTTACTATACATTCTGAGGTAGGAAATGATACATGAAACTAGAGTTTGAAGATTTATTTGAAATTTTTACATTTTCCTTTAGGGATTCTCGGTACCAAATTCAATAATTAAAAATAAAATATAATTTTGCAATTTGAATAATTAAATCACTAATTAGTATGATATTAATTAGTAGAATAAGACGATGAAATGTGAACTTTATTTTAATAAGTGGTCAATAAAAGTTAAGAAATTTTATCTTTGAAATTATTGATCTTATATAACATAATAAAAACTATTTTTTTTTGTCTTTATTCAAAACAGTAATGTGTATATGATGCAGCTAAAATAAACGTCTAGCGTAGACTGGGGACGTAAGATATACCTAGTTGTTTAATTGACCCACCTAGCCGGTAAACAATCCCACCTAGCTGATAAAGAAATCCACGTAGACAATATACATTTAACCTTGCGGGACGTCACCTGCGTCACTAACACTCGTCAAGACGGCACTGGGAGGGTTCCTGGCGTAGACACCCCGACACTTAAATAAGCAAGCAGTTCGAAGAAAATCCCTGAAAACTTGAATTGTGTGGGAGTTTTTCTATTTATAGATTTTTAGGAGTGTCTAATAGGTTTGGGCTTTCGCAAACACAATCAAATTTTGAGCCTCAATAGTGTTAAAACTCAACAAATAACTAATTGAATTAGACTTATTAAATCCGGCTTATTATTATTAATCCAACAAATAAATAATCGAGTTGGATTAAATTATTAGATTGGGCTTGTACCGATCATAAGCCCCCAACTCTCGAGCAACTTCAGGTAAATGGACGTGATCGATAATATATGTTATGTATGGAAATTAATCAATGAAAGATCAAAATTTTTATGCACGTCTTGGGGAATGATTTTTTTTTTTGTAGTAAAATCGATTTTCTTTATGATATATATTTGGAATGATTTTATTTCCTTTGATTTGAGATGGGAAAAAATATTTCCAACTGCAATAAATATGAGTAGGCATGAAATAAACCAAAAGAAGACAAAACAATTGCAAAAAGAACTATGAGTGGACCGAAATTGCTGACATGAGTACACATTGTCTTTTCCATCTTTTTTTACTTTTGTATTGATTTTGAATTTTCATACTTGCATTGTCATTTTCATCTTTTTGTATTGTGTCTTGTTTTAAGACTTTTCAAACGTGTCCTACTGTAATTTTGATAATCATTTTTCCCTTCTTTCATGTTTGAACGAAATGAGATGGCTTCTCTTGAGTGTTTTTTTTATTGTTTGGGTTTTGAATTGGTGTCAGGCGGAATGAGTGAGATGGTGGAATTGCTCGATTTCATCTGTTGATGTGTTGTATTTCTTGTGACATGGCGGATATGGAGACGAGTCGTTCACTGCTGGAAGGAGGGATGATTGTTTCTGTTCGGTTGAAAGGGCAGTGAATCATCAACGTTTATTTTGGTTGGGTTTGGAGGAAGCACTGTGAAAATCTTATTGTTCATGTCAATGAAGATGGTGGTGATGGTCATTATGCATTCTTCTGCGACCCTGGCTGTGGATGTGTAATTGTGTGCTTTGACATGGATTTCATCGGTATTGTTGGTGTTGTCAAGCGGCTGTGGCATTGATGATCGTACAGTTGCTACTTGTGGCGGAGATCATACCGCATGAAGATGTTTGTGTCTGTGGTGAGTTTCTTCTCCAAGTGCAGGTTCTCGGGCAGTGACGGCAGCGGCGGACCTTTAATCAAAGGTGGTGTTGCTTTTTAGCTGTTAGGAGAAAATGGCATTCTGGTATGCAATCCAGGAGACGGAGATGGTCTTGCTATGATGTTCGGGGATCGGAGCCGTGTTGGATGAATCGCCCGTTGGGGGAGACTAGTGGCATGTTGGTGACAAGATGCAGCCACAACAATGACTGCTGGTGATAGGAGACTAGAGTCTATTTATCTAGGGTTTCATGTTGCTCAACCCATCCTTACTATTATTATTATTCTAAAAAAAAAACATATGGGCTTTATATATATTTTAAGGTTCCGGGAAATTTCATGTCTTTCAGTTTTTGAGAGATCTATTGATTTTATACTTGTTCCCCCATCTTTTTTATGACCCCGCAATTAAATGATGATGACTTTAAGTTTTTTCCATATAATTTTTTATTTCCAAGACTGGTATCGTTTTTGAGTATTTTGATAAATAAGAAAAAGATGGAAAAATCTGTACATGTTGTGTTCCTCGAGGGAATGAGTATTCCTTGCTAATGGCCAATCGTTGGTTTATCTGAATTTTCATAAGTGGCTCTAGCGCTAGTGATGATTCTGATAGTTACTCTTCAAAGTCGGATTAATCCTCTGACTTCTCGGGTGGTTCGGCCTCTTTTAGTGACTCACGACTCGATCTCTAGCCTCTCGTGGGTTTCTTGGGGGATATAAGGCATTAGAGACTCCCTTTTTGGATGGTGACCCTGAATCTAGCGAACTTTTAGGCGGTGACAATAGAGACGCTCTGACTATCCAATATGTTGGGGGGGGGGTGGTTGTTTGCGCGAAGTACTTGGAATACCACCTGAGTGTGACATTAAGGTTCCAGGGCCTTGAGATGACTGCCATAACCCACCGTTGTATCATTTTACCGTTTTTTGAATACTTTACTGGTGGACTGTTGTTTCCTCCGCAACCACTATTAGTGGAATTGGTCAAAAGCCCTGGTTTAAGCTTTAGTCAATTGACCCCAAATGTCATTATAGTTTATTCGAAATTTTGCCGTATGTTTACTTGTTTCATCATTGAACTTTTATAGAGTCGTCGCGTTGGTAATCCCACGAGGTTGGTCAAACCCCATCTTTTTTCTTTTTTCTCTCTTTT
The DNA here is from genome assembly GCF_025594145.1 of Primulina tabacum. Classification (NCBI taxonomy): domain Eukaryota; kingdom Viridiplantae; phylum Streptophyta; class Magnoliopsida; order Lamiales; family Gesneriaceae; genus Primulina; species Primulina tabacum. Next base: position 28,450,722 of record NC_134554.1, read on the forward strand.
TTTGGGATCCTTCGATGACCACATGTGTAGGTGACGATATAAGCATACAAATTCAGAGTATTTCGCATAACAAGTCATCGCTGATAATGGAGAATAACTGACACATTTATTAAACATCATAACAGTTGATATACATGGATAAAATGATGACACAAGAATGAACAAAACATAAGTTATTATTCTTTTATTCAACTGCATCCCTCTATGCATAAAACTTGTTCAAATTTGCTACATTACATGGCCAAGGTATTACTCTCCCATCTTGGTGTTAGATGCGATAAGTTCTCATCTTGACTATCTCTACCACTTTATAAGGGCCTTCCCATTTTTATTCAAGTTTTCCGATAGGGCATAAGACATCAGCTTTTCTCATCACAAGTTCTTCTACTTGGAAGGATCTTGGATCTACACGGTCATTGTAAACCCTAGCCATGCGTGCCTTGTTTCTCTCTGAATGGATTGATGTTTCCTCCTACACTTCGTCGATTAAATCCAAGGACGCTCGAAGGGCCTGATCATTCTCCAGCTACGTGTACTATTTTACCCTTAATGAGGTCTCTCCTATCTCAGCGGGGGATACAGCTTTAACACTTTAAGCAAGATTGAAAGGTGATTCCCCTTTCGACGTGCACGGTGTAGTTTGGTATGCACACAATACGCATGGCTGTTCTTCCACCCAGTTTTTTCCTTTAGCATTGCCGAGACGAGTCTTCAGATGCTACAAAATAGTTAGGTTAGTTACCTCCGTTTGCCCATTAGCCTGTGGGTTGCCAACCAAAGTAAATAACTGTTTGATAGAGAGACCCTGACACCACTCATTTAATTTTGGTCCCGAGAATTGGGTGTCGTTGTCTGAAATAAGTGCTCGGGGAATCCCGAATCTGGATACTATGTTTTTCGGCAGAAAATCTATGATGTTTGTAACGTCTCGAAAATTTGAAGGTCCACGTGAACCACATGCATGAAAGTTATCAAATTTTTTATGTATTTTAATTAAATTGTTTTAATTGTATGAATTGATTATGGTAGGCATGTTTACATGTTTAAAATGTAGTTTTCTACTATAATATATAAAATTGTGTTTTTAAAGGGTATTCCAGACACGATTGAGGAACGGAGACCAGTGACCTTATAAGGAAAAATATTTTTATTAAATGAATATTTTTAATTATTTAACATATGGTATATTTTAATATATATTTTGGAAAATGGGGTATTTGATGTGTTTTTCTGCTCCGAGTCGTATGTTAAATCGACAATCAATTTTTGACGAAAATAGGGACTTTTTGGAGGCTCGGTTAATATTTTCAAAAAAACAACCCAAACAAAATATTTTAATTACCATCTGTTAGAACATTTCATGTTCGCAATCTTTATTTTGATGTTAACAAAATTTTCTATTTTGTTTCTAATGATTTTACCTAAGTGCGCTGAAACTTGAATTGATCAGATTCGAACTGATCAGGTATCGAGCCAAAACTGAAGCTATCGAGACACAAAACTGAAAGCGCCGACTGATTGCCCAAACTGAATCAGTTCAATTGATATATCAAAAACAAGTTCAACCGATTGTCCAGCTCATAGGCTGTTCAGCACAAGAACTTCAGAAACCCGACCAGCTGATGAAGATCTCAACTGATAAAGAGCTCTGCTGACTAGTTCAACTGAAGCAATGAAATTAGCTCAGCTGACGAGCCAACTGATTTCACCACACCAGTTCAAGACCAGTTTAGAACATCAGTTAGGAGCCGACCAGTTTACAGAACACAACAAGCTTATCTGAGTGGAATCCAGCTGTGAACAATGGTATAAAAGCAATTGTATGATCAAAGTACAATAGTGAATGTAGCAGCAGAGCTTAAAGCCAAGAACGAATTCAAACTTCAACGAACATATTTGATGAGTCTTGGTGTACGGTCACATTGTCTCTATAAATACAAGATCAAGACTATCAACAAACAAGTGTATGAAGATCAGAAAAGAAGAGAAAAATAGGGCATGCCAACTACTTAGTATAGAAGCAAAAATCTCAGTGTGTGAGAACACTTTCATGTTGTATTCATAGATCAGTTCTTACACACTCACACACCATCACTCACATATACAGAGAGTTAAGCTTATTGAATAGTTGTGTGAGTCTTGCACAAAGACATTAAACTTGTGTATGTTGTCTTTAACACATAGACGTTAAACAAGTGTTGGCTGGAAGGTGTTGCCTTCAGTCTAGGCTAGGAGTTCAGTTAGGCAGTAGTGTAAGACATAAGCTGAGTGAGTTTGTACAAGGCATTGTATAAATCGAAGTCTTCTAGTGGAACCTACCCGAGGTGGTAGAAGGGGTGACGTAGGATCAGTTGAAGTCTCCGAACATCCATAAAATATCTTGTGTATTTAACTGCTTAACTTTCGTTTTAAAACTGATTTGATCAGTTCAGCTGATATTAGTTTAGTTCTCACCATAATTGAACTGATACAAGCTTGAACTGTTCCCTCTTATTTCAGTTAATCAGTTTACACAAGCTAAAATCTTTAAACTGATCACCTTTCTTAATGAAGGATTACTTCGAGTATTTTCTGCTTGGTTTGAATACCAAACTCGATTTAATTCATCGGTGTTTACATTTTTAGAACATGAGCTATTGCAGCTCATTGAGAATATTATTTTTGAAGCACCCTCGCAGGTGTTAAAACTGATCCATCACAATCAATGGGCATATTATACTAGTTTAATGGGCCTAAACTTGTACCATGTATCTTATATAATAAACAAGGCCCTAAAAACCTAAACATATACACAAAAACACACGCAATCACCACCTAGAAACATACTAGGACTCTCCATCAGCAATAGAACCACACACACACACATGTTTTTGGGATGAAAACCACATGGAAGTCGAAGGAATTCAGCAAGGTCCCTCTCCACCGACGTTCTTCGCATTGCAAGTCGTTTTTTATGCGTAATAATTGCAAATGCACGCCTCAATCTTCCTTCGCTCATCTTTCACACCATATTATATGTTTTGATATATGATTGCATGAAAAACATGATAAAATTTGTATATTTTCGTTTTTATGGCATAAACATGATAAAACTAGAGTTTTTATCTTTTAAAACTCTTGCTTACGATGCACAAAGGGATTGCCATGGTAGGATTACTATAAGGGACTTTTTCCCGCATGTTTAAGGGTCCTTAGGTGCATGTTTAAGTGCTGGACGAGATAAGGTAACATGATGAACGAAAATTGGGATCAAATGGGGCTAGGGTTGTGTTTTTGGTCCTAGGCGAGGGAGACTGCTAGTTGCTGTTTGGGATGGGTTCAAGGGTCCTAAGGGAGACTAGTCATGGTCTTGGAGGGGCTGTGCAAGGGCTGGAAAGTGAGGTCATAGGCTGCACATCGTTTTGGGTGGCTAGGGCATGCAAGGGATCGGGTTTAGGGGCTGGGGCTGCTAGGCTCTCTAAGTTTGGTCCAGGAGTGTATTAATGGTTCAGTCTAGGTCCTAGGATAGCTGGTTAGGGGATGGATGTCGCATATTTTTTGCTTGCAAGCTCATGGTTGTCAAGTTTTAATAATATGGAAGTAAAGTATTTTTCCCACGAGGAGTGTGTATATAAAAATATATCAGTTCTTGTAATTAAAAATAGTCACGATTTTATCTAGAAAATTCAATAAAAGGTTTGGTTTGCCGAAAATGAAGTAATTGAAAATAAATATTAATCTAATAACCGAATAGAGAAAATATCTAGAGGAGTGATTTCACTAAGTTTCCACGATAATGATTCTTGGTTAAATTTATACTCATGAATTCCAATTATTTAATGGCCACGAACACTTAAATATTTTATTTCCCCTTTCCTAGTGACGAATAAAATGTATCATTAAAAATTCAATTCAAACATTCCTATTAAAAATATAAGTTTAAACGACAAATTCAAACAATGTTCTTACCTAGGACTCGCTAAAGTTATATGCCTTCTGAACATTATAAATATTCAACGACGTGTCTCTAATGATCTATAATCCTAGTCCCTCTCTTGAGTTATAGAATCAATCAGACAACAAACAATTTATGGTCAGTAAATTGCAGTCGAATAAAAACAAAGAAACACAATTAAACCAAAATAAAATTCAATCATATAAAGAACCGAGTATAATTATCGTATCCACAAAGCTACATCATCCTCTATACTGGAAAATTAATTCATAACGAAATCTAAACAAAAACAAAACATGTTCAAAGATTTAGACATCGCACCACAAGAAATTAAAGAAGCGAAAGATTAGATGACAAATCAAAAGTGGCGTCTCTGTCCCCAGATTCGTCGTTCTTCGTCTTCGTGATCGATCTTTGCGCTCCGATTCTTCGTCTTGTGCGTCCTCTTGTCTGTCCTTGCATTTTCTCTCCAAAAACGGCTCTCCATTTGCTTTGAAACCCTATTTTCCTCTTATTCTCGTGCACGTGCCGTAAACGAAAGCCCATTATGTGCTTCTCGCCGCCATTAGCGCCACGGCGCTGCTCAGGCGCCCGTCTCTCGAAGGTGTTGTGCCTAGGCGCTCTTGAAGGTGTGGCACCGCACAGCGCCTAGGCGCTTGTCTCTCAGCAGTGTTGTACCACGGCGCTGATCTAGGCGCTTGTTGCTTCGCGACGCTACCTCACAGTGCCTAGGTGCTTGATCCTCGTAATTCTGGCGCTGCGGTGCTGCGGCACCATATTCTCAATAAATCACATCCAGAAATGCCCCTAATTGTCATCACTCAACCAATAGTCGTTTACCTCCTGCACGACACAAAAACAACGAATACAAAGCGTAATTCTGTTCGAAACTAACATAATTTAAATGGATTAACATATAAATTAAGTGCAATTCTTGCACTTATCAAACCCCAAACTTGAACTTTTACTAGTCCCGAGCAAAATAAAAGTAAGAATTCAAACAAAACTTTAATTCTAACAGCTATAAGTCATGGATATGCAAGCATTGACATTGGCCTCCGACTTATACATTTTCATGTAGTTTATATTTACTCAAGAGTCAAGTGCGTGTGTAATATTTTAGTGTTCATTTACCAAATCGAATGCCCAAATAAATCCACAGTACCAACTCGCCTTATAAACTCAAGAAATCTTCAGCTCAGTGCAACTCACACTTCATTAAAATACAAATTCACTTACACAGATCATAAAGACCTTATTGGTGATTATTTGGCTCATAAGATATTCAACACAATTACACCCAAAAATGATGTCACACAATGAGATGCTGACATGCAAATGATTAAAGTTCATACTTGATAACTATGTTTCTCAGGTATCCATAAGCTTGACTTGAACAACTTTTCTCCACTAGTATATTGGATAGATGTGACAAGGTTAATAGGTTTTGTAGGCTTGTAACGTTAGGCTATGGCTCATGGCTACAATAAAAGGTATGAAAATCAAAATTTGAGAGAAATATTTAAATTTTCCTCATTTTCACTCTCATTTCATTCACCATCACCTTTTTTTTCTTCTCATTCATATCCTCCATTTCTCATATTTTTTCTTTTACACCACTTTTTGATTCATTTTTTTTTACACATTTATTTTTTCTATTTCTTTTCGAGGAGTATTTGAATCATTTCAATGCCAATGAACTTATTTATCTCAAAATTAGGTAGGATAATAAATGTATAAGTTTCATTTGGTAGTTGTTATGGGATATAGAATAGATACAAGTGGCGGCTAATTATATGTCATTGACACACACCACTTGATTTTTAGTAGGCTTGAAATGGGACACAAGGGATATTTCTTGTTTATTTGGTAGGCTCGAAGGCTCAAACGGTTCCGATGATTGCCTAAATCATTCATATGTCACATATTATCCGTATTTCGCCTCGAAAAGGGGTTAAACAAGCTCTAGATTACCGTCAATCCATTATTCATCTCATACAAACCAAATCACATGCATTGTTCAAACCAAATGATATATGAGATAGGTGCACAAACAAAAGTCAAGCATCTCAATCAACTCGAGGCTCAATGGGTTAACAATTGACGATAAACAATGAAAACCGGCCCAAAGATATTGAGAAAAATTGCCTTGATCATCTCTGTGTTTGCAAAATGTCTGTCACTGTCATGTGAGAATTACGAAAAATCAGATTTCCATTATGTATTTAACATTACAGGTATGTAAATTATCTCTAAGTATCGATAATATCAACATACATGACAGTGCAAAAAATTTGTCACTCCCAAGTTATCATGAACACATTTATTCAGAACCACAACTTCATTTTCATCATCGGTCACATAAGGACTTATCCATGACTCTTTTCCAATGACTCTATAATGCAGTAATAAAAATAAAATTATTTTATTTTTTGTGTGTGCAGGGAGTAACTAATAATGCAGTGCAGTCCTCAAAACGAATTAATAACTCAAAATCAAATAAGCGAAGCAAAAAACAATAAGAGAAGCAAAAAGAAAAAAATTAACGACCACGCCCCAAACTTAAGTACGTGCATTGTGCTCAATGTACAATAATAAACCAAGAAAAGCATGAGATCACGTACCTTGTACAGCGAGAATCAGGACTCGCTATCCTCGCTCGAGTCATCCTCCTTGTCCTCATTATATTCAGCATCATCTTCTATGGGTCGGTGTGAAAATGCTGACAGGGGTGGAAAGCGCTAGTCGCAGGGAAGCGCTGCAAAAGCACACGAGTAAAATTGTGAATGTAATCCATGTGCTCGAGTGTGATCCGCCACTGTCTCCTCATCATGCGCTCTAAGTCATCGAGACACTCATGTGCGGTTTGTCCCTTCCCTGCATGTTCCTGTCGTGCGTGTGGTACCTGTGGGACGGGATGTGACTGTCCTCCACTCCATGAAACCTCACCTGGATGACTCTCAACCTGCCTCTGTCTTTTATCTCTCGGGAGCTTCCCAACAAGTAAGATATCGCCTTTTTTGTGCAACACTAGCTCACTATCATCCCATGTAACCCCCGCTAATTGGCAGAGATCCGTGATGGTCGAAGAATTGGGCATGCTAACTGTGAAGGTGCCCCGTACAGTGTAATGCCCGAGATTTTGGTTATTATAATCGGAAATGATTTGTTGATAATTGAGGTGATTATAGATTGAACGGATCAGACCGAAAAAGCCAAAAAGAAGAATTGATGTATGTGCGAGGATGAGCCCTCACGCATATGCGCGACCCCGTCAGGCGCTTATGCGTGAGATAGGCAGAAGACCTCGCGCATATGCGCGGAACGGACCGGCGTATATGCGCGAGGGTGGCAAAGAGTTGTGAAGAGCCTCGCGCATATGCGCTGAGTGAGGGAGCGCATATGCGCGTGTTGCGGTGATGCTACGCGCCGAGACATATTGTCTCGCGCATATGCGCCGAGGTAGGTCGGCATATGCGCGAGACGTGCAACGTATAGATCGAGCCACCTAGCCTTGAACATGCAGGACATATATATATCAAAGTTCATTCCTTTGAAGCATTCAGAAAATTAAAGAAACGGAATTCAGAGGAAAGCTTTGATTCTTGATACTAGAATTCAATTTGTGAAAGATCCGTTGGTCAGATTTTCAATCCGACTTCGATACTGTGTTTCTATCGACGAGAGCTTCAACTGAACGTAAGTTTTATTGATTTCTATGATGTTTTGAAATTATGATATTGAAGGAATCGGATATGACTCATATATGGTGTTCTCGATATGTTAGACATCGTATAATCGAAACTGGATTGAAGAACGGATACCGTATGAAATTGTTATGATTTTCAGAGTTGATTTGATTGAGATGTGATATCAGATTTGTGTTCTTATTAGTTATGAGACGTTGGGATTAATATCTGACTGATATTCTATCGCTGGGTATATTGAGATTGTGCAGCTATGCTGTTGAAACAGAATTTGATTGAATTCTAATTATATCCAGTATTGATTTGAGTGGTGTATTGATCCACGTTATTGTCATTGCCAGATTTAGTATTCACATATTTGGATTCGAGACTTCGACTTTAGCAGATTAACAGAAAGAAAGGTATAAATTAATGTTGATCTGGGATTGTACAACTCGAGTTTTATTTAACTTGAGTTTCCCAAAATCACATACTGAATTGCCATTGCCTCGATATGTTGCAATGTTTGAGATTGATAAGCTTATTCTATTGATTTATAGTTAAGCATATGTTATGTGAGGAGTCATGGGCGGATATGCCTAGTCCTTGGGCTGATGTGCCTGATATTTGGCGGAGATGCCAATTGGGCGGATATGCTTAGTCCTTGGGCTGATGTGCCTTATATTTGGCGGAAATGCAAATTGTTAGGATATGCCAAGTCTGTGGCGGATATGCCAAGACACCGGACGTTTGGTCATATCGATGTTGTCTAGGAGTAGAGCAACTCCTATTGTCGAGATTCGATATGGACAGGACCAAAGTCCGTAAATAAGAACGTACCGCCACCGCGATCGGGAGAGTAGGTGGGAGATTGTTGCATTCTTATTTAGATCAGGATCCCTAGACTAGGAATGAGTCGAGTCAGAGAGTATGAGTCAGAGTTTGATTTACAGACTAGAGATGAGTCGAGTTTGAGATGACGAGTCCAGAGTTTTTTTAAAGCTTTATATCGATTCATGTCTTTCAGATTTGATACATGTTATTGATATTGATTTCATGCTTTTATATATGTTATATGATTGCATGTATACATGATTTATACTTGGAATGTATTTCTCACCGGAGTTATCCGGCTGTTGTTGTGTCTGTATGTGTGCATAACAACAGGTGGGACAGGATCAGGATCAGGAATAGGATGATAGATTACGGTTAGCGTGGAGATCCGGGCTCAGAGGTAAAATATGATTCAACACTTGATGTATAGTTGTTGAAACCTAGATTGAGATAAAGAGATGTTGTACAAGACCTGTACTTTTATGTTGACATGTATATCAGATTAAATACATTACGTTTCCGCACTTGCATTTTAGAAAAAAAAATTTTATGTCCCACACTACTTAATTGTTATATTGAATCTTAATAATGATTAAGAAAATGAATTAGCGTCCTGGTCCCCACAGCAGGTGGTATCAGAGCAGTAGGTTCCTTAGACTGAGATAGGAGCTACTGAGCGGGGTAGAATGAGTTTTTTTCCTTGCTTTTATATGTTAGCATGATTTCTTGCTTTTATACATGTTTACCTGATTATCTGATTTGATTATAAATATGTATTATTTGAGAATGAATCAGAACCGATTCTTGATCAACAGTAAGATGATCAGAGGAGGACTGAAACAGGTTTGTTGTATTTGGTTACTAATCCTTTTGGTATCAGATATACCTCCTCGAAGAATCCCAGAACAGGGAAGTACCTTGAATACTCCGATGGATGAGACGGTAACACCGAGGGAAACACTACCGAAGAGCTCTTAGTTGTTTGAACAGTCGACTTTGAAGGGCACTGAGACATCTGGTGATTTTGAGAGTGGTGATAGTAGCACTGGGAAGAAGAAAGATCATTTGAAAGCCAGAAGAAGACAGTTTAAGAAATATGGTAGTGGTTCATCCAGCTCAAGTGGTTCACGACAGAGCCAGAATTATACCGGGGTCTATTGTAGCACATGCGGAGGGAGACATCCGACAGAGCAATGCTACGGAGTATATTGTAGTTGCAACATTTGCAAACAGCCGGGACATTTTGCGAGAGTATGTCCACAGAGAGGTTCCCGAAGATCTCAGGGAGCAGAATCAGCTGGATCAGTGGCTCAGACTGATAGACGATCACTAGTTGTTGACTCTTTCCAGCCACCATCGACTACTGCTCAGTCACAACGGAGGCCAGGAGGAAGACAGACAGTTAGCCAGCCTCCGAGACAGCAGGCCGAAGTATCTGCTTTGACAGAAGAACAGGCTCAGGAAGCATCAGATGACGTTGTTGCAGGTAACTGTTATTGTGTGATTATCCTGCTTATGTATTGAAAGATACAGGTGCTTCTCATACATTTATATCTGAGCGATTTGCATTGATTTATGCATTGCCTGTTGAGTTTTTATCTGCTGTAGTATCTGTCTCTTCTCTTTTTGGGGAAAGTTTTGATATCAGTGAATGCTGTGAAACATTGTATGCTACAGTATGACGGCCATGAGATTGAGTTAGACTGTATTGTACTTGGGTTATCTGATTTTGATTGAGTATTCGATATTGATATGCTGATCAAGTACAGAGTGACCGTTGATTGTTTCCATAAGATTGTGAAATTCAGACCTGAGATGGCTAAAGAGTGGAAATATTACGGTAAGGATTCTGGATCGAGAATTCCTTTGATATCCGTATTGTTTATGACTCGATTATTACAGAGAGGAGCGGAGAGGTTCTCTGTGTATTCAGTTGATTTACTGAAATCGAGCCCATCATTGGCTGATTTGCCAGTGGTATATGCGTTTGCTGATGTCTTCCCAGATGAGATTCCGGGTTTGCCTCTGATTCGAGAGATAGACTTCAGCTTTGAGTTGATGCCAGGTACAGTTCCGATTTCTAGAACTCTGTACAGAATGGCACCGATTGAACTGAAAGAATTGAAGGAACATCTGGAAGATTTACTGGCCAAGGGTTACATGAGATCGAGTGTTTCTCCTTGAGATGTTCCAGTATTGTTTGTTAGAAATAAGAATGAGTCAATGACACTTTGTATTGACTACGGGCAACTGAACAAGGCTACGGTAAAGAATAAATACCCTTTGCCTCGTATTGATGACTTATTTGATCAGTTGCAGGGTTCTTCTGTTTATTCCACGATCGATCTGAGATTTGAATATCATCAGCTGAGAGTCAGAGATTCTGATATTTTGAAGATAGCGTTCAGAACCAGGTATGGACATTATAAGTTTATTGTCATGCCGTCTGGGTTGATTAATGCTCCAGCTGTATTTATGAGTTTGATGAACTGTATATTTCAGAAATATCTTGATGATTTCGTGATTATTTTTATTGATGATATATATTGATTTATTCGAGTAATATGAATTGATCATGCCGAACATCTGAGAATTGCATTGAGAATTCCGAGAGCTGAGAAATTATATGCCAAACTGTCGAAATATGAATTCTGGTTGAGACAGGTTGTATTTCTGGGGCATATTATATCCGGAGACGGTATTTCTTTTGATCCCAGTAAGGTTTAAGCCGTGATCAATTGGCCGAGACCGACATCTATATCAGAGATACGCAGTTTTATGGGTTTAGCAGAATAATATTATCGATTTATTACAGATTTCTCGAGTATTGCTAAGCCTATTACGCAACTGACTTAGAAGAATGCTCCATTTGTTTGATCAGAAGACTGTGAGTCCAGTTTTCTTGAGTTGAAGAAGAGACTGATCAGTGATTCGATATCGACTATCTTGTCAAGTACTGGTAATTCTGTTATTTATTGCGACGCTGCTCACAGAGGATTGGTTTGTGTTTTGATGCAGCGAGAATATGTTATTGCTTATGCCTCAAGACAATTGAAGCCACATACGTTTCGCTTCCCAATTCAGAATCTTGAATTGGCAGCCATCGTATTTTAACTGAAGATATGACGACACTATCTATACGGTTAGAAGTTTGAAATCTATTCTGATCACAAGAGACTAAAATATCTATTTTCACCATCAGAATTGAATATGAGGCAGAGAAGATGGATTGATTTATTGAAAAATTTTGATTATGAAATCAAATACAATCCGGAGAAATCTAATACAGCAGCGGATGCACTGAGTCAAAAGGTATATTCTTTATCTTTATCGACGTTTGGTGTTTCAGATATGATAGGAGATTGATGTCTTTCTGGATTGATATTTGAGACAGATTGTCAACCGTTGAGACTATATACTATTCGAGTTAAACCAGAGCTGATTTTGAGAGTTAAAGCGGCTCAGAAAGTTGATCAGAACGTTCAGAACTCGATATCGATGGTCAGAGTAGGGCATTGATCCGAGTATCAAGTACGTGACAGTGTAATGTATGTGAATAATCGTATTGTTGTGCCAGATATTTATGAATTGAAACGACAGATATTGTCAGAAGTGCATAGCAGTCGATTTTGTATTCGTCCTGGTGGCAGAAAAATGTATATTGATTTGAAAAGACAGTTTTGGTGGAAACAGATGAAAGCTGATATTGCTGAATTTGTATCCAAATGTCTGAATTGCCAACATGTAAAAGCAGAAAGAAAGAAACCAGGAGGACTGTTACAGAGTTTATCTATTCCTGAATGGAAATGGAATCACATTTCCATGAATTATGTAACGAAGCTACCGAGATCCTCCCGAGATTGTAATGCGATTTGAGTTATTATTTCAGACCGTGATCCTCGGTTTACTTCGCACTTTTAGCAGAGTTTACAGCAGGCTCTATGTACGAAATTACATTTGAGTACCGCATATCATCCACAGATCGATGGACAGTCGGATCGGACTATCCAGATATTGGAGGACATGCTTAGAGCTATAGTGCTTGATTTTAGCACTAGTCGGCAAGAATCTTTGCCACTTTGTGAATTTTCGTACAACAGCAGCTATCAGACGAGCATAGAGATGGCACTGTTTGAAGCATTGTACGGCAAGAGGTACTGATTTCCTCTATATTGGGATGACGTATCTGAGGTACCTGAGATTGGACCTGATATGATACGAGAAATATGATAGAATGAGTGAAGCTAATCCGTCAGGAAATGAGGATAGCTCAGAACGAAAACTATTCCGCTTATGAAAATTCAGTGGAGTCGATATGGCATTGAAGAAGCTACTTGGGAAACTGAATCAGATATGAGACAGAGGTTTCAAGAGTTATTTCATTGATGTGAGTCTTCTTATCTAGATTCTATTCTTCATTCCTTATTGTATCTGATTTGTTATCTGAGTTGATTGCCTATGATTTCGTTGACGAAATCAGATCTTAAGGGGGGAGAAATGTAATACCCGAGATTTTGGTTATTATAATAGGAAATGATTTGTTGATAATTGAGGTGATTATAGATTGAACAGATCAGACCGGGAAAGCCGAAAAGAAGAATTGATGTATCTGCGAGGATGAGCCCTCGCGCATATGCGCGACCCCGCCGGGCGCATATGCCCGAGGTAGGCAGAAGGCCTCGCGCATATGCGCGGCACGGACCGGCGTATATGCGCGAGGGTGGCAGAGAGTTGTGAAGAGCATCGCGCATATGCGCCGAGTGATGGCGCGCATATGCGCGAGTTGCTGTGATGCTACGCGCCGAGATATATTGTCTCGCGCATATGCCCCGAGGTAGGTCGCGCATATGCGCGAGACGTGCAACGTATAGATCGAGCCACCTAGCCTTGAACATGCAGGACATATATATATCAAAGTTCATTCCTTTGAAGCATTCAGAAAAAGAAAGAAAAGGAATTTAGAGGAAAGCTTTGATTCTTGATACTAGAATTCAATTTGTGAAAGATCCGTCCGTCAGATTTTCAATCCGACTTCAATATTGTGTTTCTATCGACGAGAGCTTCAACTGAACGTAATTTTTATTTATTTCAATGATGTTTTGAAATTATGATATTGAAGGAATCGGATATGACTCATATATGGTGTTCTCGATATGTTAGACATCGTATAATCGAAACTGGATTGAAGAACGGATAACGTATGAAATTGTTATGATTTTCAGAGTTGATTTGATTGAGATGGGAGATCAGATTTGTGTTGTTATTGGTTATATGACGTTGGGATTGATATCTGACTGATATTGTATCGCTGGGTATATTGAGATTGTGCAGCTATGCTGTTGAAACAGAATTTGATTGAATTCTAATTATATCCAGTATTGATTTGAGTGGTGTATTGATCCACGTTATTGTCATTGCCAGAATTAGTATTGACAGATTTGGATTCGAGACTTTGACTTGAGCAGATTAACAGAAAGAAAGGTATAAATTAATGTTGATCTGAAATTGCACAACTCGAGTTTTATTTAACTTGAGTTTCCCAAAATCACATACTGAATTGCCATTGCCTCGATATGTTGCAATGTTTGAGATTGATAAGCTTATTCTATTGATTTATAGTTAAGCATATGTTATGTGAGGAGTCATGGGCGGATATGCCTAGTCCTTGGGCAGATGTGCCTGATATTTGGCGGAGATGCCAATTGGGCGGATATGCTTAGTCCTTGGGCTGATGTGCCTGATATTTGGGGAAATGCAAATTGTTAGGATATGCCAAGTCTGTGGCGGATATGCCAAGACACCGGACGTTTGGTCATATCGATGTTGTCTAGGAGAAGAGCAACTCCTATTGTCGAGATTCGATATGGACAGGACCAAAGTCCGTAAATAAGAACGTACTGCCACCGCGATCAAAAGAGTAGGTGGGAGATTGTTGCATTCTTATTTAGATCAGGATCCCTAGACTAGGAATGAGTCGAGTCAGAGAGTATGAGTCAGAGTTTGATTTACAGACTAGAGATGGGTCGAGTGTGATATGACGAGTCCAGAGTTTATTTACATCTTTATATCGATTCATGTCTTTCAAATTTGATACATGTTATTGATATTGATTTCATGCTTTTATATATGTTATATGATTGCATGTATACATGATTTATACTTGGAATGTATTTCTCACCGGAGTTATCCGGCTGTTGTTGTGTCTGTATGTGTGCATAACAACAGGTGGGACAGGATCAGGATCAGGAATAGGATGATAGATTACGGTTAGCGTGGAGATCCGGGCTCAGAGGTAGAATAGGATTCAGCACTTGATGTATAGTTGTTGAACCCTAGATTGAGATAAAGAGATGTTGTACAAGACTTGTACTTTTATGTTGACATGTATATCAGATTAAATACATGACGTTTCCGCACTTTCATTTTAGAAAAAAAAATTTATGTCCCACACTACTTAATTGTTATATTGAATCTTAATAATGATTAAGAAAATGAATTATCGTCCGGGTCCCCACATACAGCCTACAAACGAAGTTCTTGGATCGGTTGACTACTGGAATAAGTGTTTAGAAGTGGGGGTTGAATAAACACTTTCGATTATGTATCTTTTGAAAAATACAGTGTCAGTTTTGTAAGAAACTGAAACTGGAAATCTTGTCAGTCAAGGACAATCAGTTTAACTGGGAAAACAGTTGCGGAAGTAAACTGATTGAAAGATAGAATATGTAACTGAAATAAAATGACACACAAGAGTTTATGGATGTTCGGAGATTGATCCCTTCTACGTCACCCCTTCTATCACAAGGATATGATATTTACTAAAAGAATTTGATCAAATAAGTTTGTATAGACCCACTTCAGTTTTGGACTTAACAATGCCAAAACTAAACTCTTAGTATACACTTTTCTTACAGTTCGTAAACTGATCTTAGCACAACTTGAATGAATATACAACAAATGACTTGCGCTATTTCAGCTCGAAATTTAGCCTTGAATGCTATTGATATTTTTGGTAACTGTGAGCTTATGAATGTTTTTGAGCAGCCTAACAACAAGATGAATAAAAGCTTGTATATATCATTCAACTGCTCTTCTCGCCTATTTATAGGCAACTCTTCAACGGTAACAATAAATACAATTTGATTCTTTATAGCCGTTGTTTGCCACTTCAACATTCTTCTGACATTTGTACACTGTAGACTCTGAAATGCGGCGTTCCACTACGAATTGCAGTCTGTTTGTACTATTTGTCGTTTGTCATTCTCAAGTGATGACGTGTACAGTTGAAGGATCAGCTATCAGTTTGATTCTGCTCAACTGATCAGTTCGATGTAGATAAGATTCAGCTGGCTTCAGTTGCTGTTGATAATGTACGCATTAATCTTTAGCTATTGGCAACTATCAGTTAAGCTCATTATCCTTTGATCGGTTATTCCAATAAGTATAAATTCTTAGTTTGTCGAACCACCAAAACTTAATTTCCAACAATTTCCCCATTTTTGGTGTTTGACAAAACTTGTAATGTATGAACTGATCAGCAGAACTAAAGATAGAGCTCCGATTTTATTGTAGATAAAATAACTCTTCTAATGTACAGATTTGTACAAAGAATAAAGAAATAAGAATCTTCAACAAATGAACTGAGATAAGTTGATCTTCATACATTCTTCTTCTTTCCATTTTCTTCTTCTGTTCTCTCAAAACTTTCCCCTTTTTGTCAATCACATCCACTTTTCTTGTTAAAATGCGGACATCTGCTGCAATATCTAATACGGCATTCAACATAATGTGTTGCAGCAGGTCAATCCTTTTAGTGACTTTTTCTTCAAGAAAGTCAAATCTCCTGCCGACTAGTGCTTGAGTTTGGAAGTGAGATTCAGTCGACAGCTTGTCTTTCTTGATATTATCCATCTGAAGGTAGAGATCAGTCACACTTTTGCTAAGCTTGTCCAGTCTCTCTGTTGTAAATTCATAGTTTGAATTTAGCTTCAGGGTATGTGCAAGCTGAGTAGATTGTATAGCAGAAATAGCATTCATCATACTGACGAGATTTGATTGAACGGTTTGGAGTTCTTCAAATAGAGCATCAGAGTCTGAAATTCTGGGAGACATGGCTTCGGAAAATTTTGGAATCTGTTCCCTTTCTGGTGAAGAATATACAACCATCGTTCTGTCAGGTGGTTTTGTTAAATGCATAGCTATTTCTGGCATTCCTTCAGTTGTAAGTTCCTGGGGAGGAGATGAGACAGATAGAGGAGCAAAAGAATTAGAAGGTTCTGTAATTGGTTCATTAACTGATTCTTCAGTTGGTTGTTCAGTTGGCGGAAGAACCGGTTCTTCAGTCGGAACTGAATGCAGTTGATCCACTTCAGTCGTGTGAATGACTGCTTGCTCAGATTGCTTCAAAACTGCTTGTTCAGTCACAACACCTGACTGAACTGACTCTGTCGGTTGTTCAAACAAGATTTCTTCAGCTAATTCTTTAGAAATGACAGCTTGATCAGCTGGTTTTTCAGTTACATCTTCAACTGATCTAGAAGTGTCTAGCTGAGTATCTGAGGTCACTGATTTGATGACTTCATCTAGATTGGCCAGAGATAAATCAGCTTCGGAATAAAGCGGTGGATCAACATTAGAAGAAAGGGGTGCTAAAGATGAGGATGAAGCAGCAACTGGGGTAGAGGAAGCAGCAGGTAGTTCTTTTGAAGGTTCTTGAACTGATGGTTAAGCTGCCTCCTCTGATGTATCTTGAGAGGCAGCTGGGAGGATCAGTTCTTGACCTGATTCCCAGTCTTTGATCTTTATTTGCAATAAAATCATATCAGAGTCCAACTGATCATATACGGCTTTGTCATTGAAACTAGTTGGACTAGTTGGATCATAATTTAATCGCAACTGAGTAACTATCTGCTGAAGTCTCTTCACTCTCAGTTGGTTGAAGAAATAATGCTTACGTTCCAAAGCATGAACGATTGTAGGGGACTTTACTACCTTCAGAACGAGATTCTCCAAGTCAACAAATCTTTTTAGAGTGGATTTCTTCTGAAGTTGCTTAGCAAAAATTACTGTTCTGAATTTTACCCATTAATCATAAGCATAGAGCTTGTCTTCTGCAAAATCATTGATCTCTTGCCAAATAAGATCAATATGTGTTTGAACAGCATTGGTTGGCTTGGGCTCTTCATGCAATTTCCCCTTGCCCTTTGGATAAGTTAAGACATGAGAAAGGCTCAACCCTGAAGTGGTTTCATCTAGTTGTTCTCGGATCACTATCCCATTTGGTCTTGCAAAAGGTAAAGGAGTATAGCCAGAAATAATGATTAAAGGAGCTTTAACTCCAGCAAGTTTCTTTTTATCACCAGATTCGGTGACCTTATTCTTTGGTAGAATTCAGGATAAGGGCAACTGAACCTCAGTTGAGGGTTCAGTTAGGATTGCTTTCAGTGGGACAACCTTGATAGGTTGTTCAGCTCCAGACAGCTTCAATCTATCAGTTGGGATTGTCCCAACAACAGTAGTAGGCTTGGTCTTTAAAGTACGTGGCTTCTTCACAACTTTGGGTGAAGAAGTCTTTTCAGATTCAGTTTAGCTGACAATCAGCTTACGCTTGATTGTTTTCTTTTTAATCTCCTTTCGAGCCTTCTTGACTGATCTGGGAGCTGCATATGTCCCAATTTCCTTCTTCACCTTAATGAACTGCTCAGGTGACATGTCCAATTTCTGTTTGGGCGGCTGGATAGACTTGGCATTGAAAGTTTTTATCTTTGATGACTTTACAGAGTCATCAGCCATCCAACCTTTAACTTTCAGCACATGGCTGAGCTGCACCGCAAAGCCTTTGGACTGTTTGGCAGTTTGAAACATATTTCTCAGAATATTGAAGATGATGTTTCTCCAGTTCATCTTCCTTCCAGTCATTATCGCAGTCATGGCTTGAAATTTTTCGAGAGTGAGGGCAGCAAATGATCCTGCCTTGGCTAAGATGCCCTTGGCTACAATATTAGCCAGTAGTTGTACTTATGGCATTAGTTCCTTATTAGGATCAGAAACTTTGATCTTCTGACCAGCAGCAGAAAGGGTAGTTTGCATCTTCTCAATATCAGATGCCTTCACCTCAGAAAGATTGATAAGTCCGTCGGTTGGTAGATGGAAGAGATTGCAGAAAAACTCCTCCTCAATAATCAGTAACTGACCACTTACAGTCGATGCAATATGTCCTTCTTGAGTAACATAGCCAGTAGCGTAGAGTTATTGGATTTCTTTGACATAGATTTCCCTGGAAGATAATCCCAAAAACTGCTTTAGATCGGCTTCTTCCAATTTCAGAAAGATATTCTTGATTTCCTCCTCTTTCATAGTGAAGATAGAGTTGAAGTCAATCGCCATTGCATTCATGAGATGAGCAAGGGTCTGGTTTGCCATTTGATTGCTTGAAATCTGCGAGAAGGAAGATCTGCTTTGGATAGATTTTAGCTCTTGAAATGCTGAGAGTGCTCGTAAAGAAGAACTGAATTGAAGCGGGGAAGATGATATGTGTTGGTGACTGTTCAAATTTTGGACACGTGTCAGTCCAAAAAAGAATTTGATTTGAAAACGTGTGTTCGTGTGGTAAAAACGTGTGTAACAAATTGATGGTTTACGTGATTCCACGTTTCAAAGTACTAGTCATTGAAAGACAATTTTTAATGCTAATATAAGCAGTCACATCGGTTGATTTGGGATAAAATACGATTAATTAGTTAAATTACGTGAGAAGATTAGATAAATTATCAACTGAACGATCAGTTGTGAAACTGAATCATTTCAAATGAAAATTCACTAACTAATGTCTTCTCAGTTAACTTCTTAAAATCGATATTCCCCCTAAATAAGTGCATATAAAAAGACGAAGATTTAAATGTCAAAAACAACGTAATAAATCTTGTGCTTCAGAGGACGAAGCGCGGAGGGTAATGATTACATCTCTTCAGATGCTTTGAACATGCGCTTATAAATAAAAGCAACAAAGTTGGTTTAAACACATTAGCAAAGATATATCACGAGATATAATGGCAGGTCCAAGTAGTTCAAAGGTTCTCGATTTGGTTGAAGAGTTCAATGAGTCAGCTTTCGAAGCAAGAATGATTGCTATGGAAGATGAGGTCTTCCATAAAGTTCTCCGCTTTTGGCAAAAACTCCAAGATCTCATGCTCAGTCTACAGGGAGTAGAAAGTGCCACCTCCAAACAGGTGGCACTACTGAT
The DNA here is from genome assembly GCF_025594145.1 of Primulina tabacum. NCBI lineage: Eukaryota > Viridiplantae > Streptophyta > Magnoliopsida > Lamiales > Gesneriaceae > Primulina > Primulina tabacum. Next base: position 28,470,418 of record NC_134554.1, read on the forward strand.
GAAATATCGGCGGCGCTTGCGCGTTGCTGATGAGGTGGATATCTTCACTGAAGAAGGTGTCTACCTATTAATTCTGAAGAAGGATAAATGGAATCTGAAGCGCATAGCGATTTCAGAGGACTTTTTGAAGACTTTCACAGGGGCCATATCTGGTTGGTTGACCTCGTGGAGGTCTGCTGTTAAAAAAGAAGTTAAACTTGTACGCTCAGATTATTATCAATGAAATGTTAATCTATTTTATCGTTGTCTCTTTACTTTCTGCAAACAGACTTAATATCAGTTGAAAAATATATAACACACTGAATACAGCAAAAGATATGAGACTTACTGACATCAGTTGAGAAACGGTTAATGAATGTTCTGATGAGCTACTTAACTTAAACTAGTTGATAAATATTTAAATGAAAGATATCATACCGAATAGCTAATCAACTGATGAAAATAACCATAAGACTGATTAAGATAAATCAATTAAATCAAGTATATTGCGAAAGTGAGAAAACATAGTCTCTGGGAATGGTTTTGTGAAGATATCAGCAGCTTGTTGTTCAGTTGACACATATTCAAGTCTGATAGCTTTCTTCAAAACATGATCTCTGATGAAGTGATGCCTGACATCAATGTGCTTGGTCCTTGAGTGAAGAACTGGATTATATGTAATCGCAATTGTGCTCGTATTATCACAGAATATGGGAGATTCTTTAGCGTCAACTCCATAATCTTTCAGTTTTTGCTGAATCCATAACAGTTGAGCACAACAGCTTCCAGCAGCAAGGTATTCTGCTTCAGTTGTGGAAGTTGCTATGGATGTTTGCTTCTTACTGAACCAAGAGATCAGTTTTTCTCCAAGAAACTGACATGATCCACTAGTGCTTTTACGATCTAGCTTACATCCTGCATAATCTGCATCTGAATATCCAACTAAATTGAAAGAGGAGTCTTTAGAGTACCATAATCGCACATTTTGTGTGCCCTTAAGATATTTTAAAATTATTTTATCGGCTATAAAATGCGATTGCTTAGGATTTGCTTGAAATCGAGCACACATGCAAACAACAAATACAGTATCAAGACGACTAGCAGTTAGGTACAATAATGAACCTATTAAACCTCTGTATAGTGTCGTCTCAACTGATATTTCCCCTTGATCATTGTCTAGTTTGACTGATGAACTCATGGGTATACTTGCAGTCGAGCATGTTTTCATACCAAATTTCTTGAGAAATTCCTTAGTGTATTTTTTTTATTGATGAAAGTACCAGTTTCCAGTTGCTTTACTTGCAGAACGAGAAAAAATGCCAGTTCTGTTAGAGTAGGTGCCCGTTGAGCCAAGTGTTGGCCGAGGGTTCATGATTAAACTCTATGTATAAACAGTCTTTATTTTAATAATATTTGAATTTATCATTTTGGCACTTCTTTATCTGTATACCCATGCTAGTTGCATAGATAAAGTCCTTGAGTATACAAATAGTAGAAAGAATATGAGATGCTCATATGATGAGTATCATGAAACTCATATTTGGAATACTGTATATTCTAAATAGTTCCTAGTCGATTCAGCCGCCGCTAAGAAGGATATAGGCCGCTAGAGTTCGAGACTAGTATCTGCGATGTGAGTACCATGTTTCATTGGTAGGGGACATTGTGATGTCCGAGCATGTGATCGAGCAAAACTTGCACAGTGAATAATCCCAAAATTTATTTTCTAAATGAAAGCTCGATTTAAATATCGCAAGTGCACGATAGTCAAGTTATAATAAACGTAAGTAAATACGAGTATCGTTCCACAAGGACTGCGTTACACTATTTTTTATTTTCAAGTAAAATTTCTTTAGCAACGATAAATTGAGTTGATGATTAAACTAATGTAAATTAAACAATTAAAATAATTAAAATGCAAAGAAAACGTACTCAAGAACGCAATGATTAATTTGGATTAAATCAAATGAGAAATGAATTTGTTGGGAATTATCAGTTCACCTACCGCTCGTGTTTAACTAATTACACTCGACTTTTACTCGTGCGTTCGACGGAATTCCCTAGACTAATTAATATACTATGTCGAGCTATATTAATACTAATAAAAAACATGCAGTACTCAAGTGTCCTCAAATATTTAACAGTTCAAGATTGCATTACATTCTATGGAATCCACTAGCTTTCATTCGGGTGAACTATCACTATCGACACGTACCCAATTCCGTATATCTACTAAAATTGTAAATCCGTGGTTTATACTATTTGATCGTATTGTTAACTATTCTATCGAACTCTTCAACAACATGAAATAATCAAAGGAAGTTAGCTAGGCTTCGATCGAAACAAGAAATAACAATAGCATAAACAAATCACTAATAAAAACGTCGAGAAATAATGTTAAACACCGAGTACGGGGTAGGATCCCCTCAAATCCCAACAAATCTAGAGTTTAGCTACTGAAATTCATGATAAAAACCAACAATCAATGTAAGAAATAAAATACTGAATAATGAAAATACTAAAGATGACGATGGATGACGGCCACGACGCGTGGAAATCTCGAGGTCTTCGAAATCTCCTTTGCTCCTAGCCTCCTCTCCAAGAAAAATGATGAAAAGTCTGATAAAGTGTGTCAAAAAACGGCTGATCTCGTGTGTTAGGTCTTGGTGTAGGATAGAGTCCCTCAAAATTTGGAAACAAATCTTTCTCAATCTCGCTTCTCGCTAAGCGAGACACTTGCGCAAAATAATCCTCGGCCAGACCACAATGCTCGCTGCGGCGGTCACTTTTGACCGCCCTAGCGAGACCTCTTCGATATTATGCCAAAGTTTCTCCCACTTTTTGGTTCAATTCCTACCAAATAACCACAGAATACACGAGATTAGTCAAATGCTCAATAATGCTAAAAAAATGCAAAATTCAACTAAAACAAACTAATATGATGCATGAACGCGACTCAAAACCAACACTAAAAACACGTAAAAACGAGTCCTATCAACCCCCTCATACTAAACTTTTGCTCGCCCTCGAGCAAAATAGGTTAAAGCACGAGATTCTAAACAAACAAAACAAACACAAAATACTCAAACAGGAAATAACCAACACAAGTAAATGTCAATGGTGAGTTAACAACTGTTATGCTCATGCCTCAGTGAACTTTCCCACATACAAATTATAATCAAGTCAAATCACAAACGAATACTCATTCTCATCTACACATAAATCTCGACACTAATTTGAACGTGTGTGTGTATCATGATCGGTCTAGTCATTCGTACTTCAAATAGATCAATCATCCGATCATGCGAGTCACTCAATTAGCACTTCAATACAAGTCTCACTAGCATGCACCCCCGTGTCCATTTATCACTAACCATAATTTGAACTTTATTCGATTCTTAAGTGCAGAGAAGGGTGTCGAAAAGAAGGAAAATAAGCTCAAGTGGCTAACAGTCGAGAGTACACCGATCATTTTCATTGTGCAATCGTCAAGACTTTTCGTCTAACTTTCCTCGTCTCCTTACATCTCCAACTTTTAGACTAGGAATAGAATTTCATTCCTTTTATTTCGGCTCCCCCTCACCTTACATCTCCACCATTTTTTTCTCTTTTTTTTTGAATGCACAATTTTCACACATGTACTCCCTAGGCTAAGAATATATAACTTTGGATTGCAGCTGGTTAGGGGTATGATATTTTTATTCAGTGCATTGAAAAAGGGGTATATGTAAAGTTCAAGGCAAATCACATGTTCTCATTCAAGGTCCCAATTAGTGACTTATTTTCACGTGTTTACATGCTAAATCAACTCATAAATGATGCCTTTCAAGTTAACCACACAAAACCTTCAGATTTCACCATTATTCCTACAAAATTCTAGTCCCCACACATATGTGCTCAAAAAGTTCAACTTTGTGCCAAAATTCATGCTTTAACAATCAAGAGTATCATTCATGAGGTGAGCCAATCAATACTTTTGTATACTATCAATTCAACATCATCATTGGCTCATACACTATGTCTTCTCACCATAAACGACACCAAACATGCAATACTATAACGGACTAAAAACAACCAACTCAACACCATCAATACTAAAAACACCAAATAAACTCCCATAACTGAAAATTGACACCACCAAAGTAATATAAACTCCACCAAACAAAAGAAATGCTACGAATTTAAAACCAATTAACTAAGAAAAACATAACAATATACCCCCTCATACTAGAGTTGTGCAATGCCCTCATTGCACAAAACGAAACAAACACTAAAAACATAAAAACTCATGAATGTGAAGGCAAAGACAGAATATGCAAAATAAAAAGAAAGGGGAAACAGTAAACTCCCCTGATCAGAAATCATCCTCCTCCTCATTCTCCGGCGGTGGAACTCCCTCTTCAGCTGCTGGGTGCATATGATAATTGTACTGAAACTGGAAGGGTGGCGGGTATGCTGGTGTAGGTGGCCGTCCGGAGAAGAAAATCTTGTAGCCTAAGTGCTTCCTTGTGGAGGGTATGGACCAAGATGGAGTCTTTACCTAGAGATGTGGAGGTAATGGTTTGAGCTCCAAAGTAGGTGGCTCCTCTAGGCTTGACTTTTGAGGTATTAAATCTTTTCTGTCTCCCAATTCCTCTAGTCTAAGCCTCACTTGCTTTCTCCAAGGTGGAATGGCATTCAAATGAGCTAGCATCTCCATCTTTTCCTCGTCTAGCTCGTCCTCCTGCTTTTCAGTAGTGAGAGTGGCCTCCAATGGTTCTTTCAATCCATCCTGCACACAATCACAAACAAGCGAATCCAAGACATCAATACGAAAGCAACTATCATTGTGCATTGTGTGCTTGAGAGTATTGAAAACATCAAAAATAATTTCTTCTTCTCCAACTCTCAGTCTCAATTTCCCCTCCTCAACATCAATCAGTGCTTTCCCTGTAGCCAGAAACGGTCTCCCTAGGATTAAAGGCATCTCTAAATCTTCCTCCATGTCAAGTACCACAAAGTCTGCAGGAAAAATAAACTTATCCACTTTCACCAGAACATCTTCGATAATCCCACGTGGATACTTGACAGATCTGTCAGCCAGCTGCAACGACATCCTAGTTGGCTTGGGTTCACCTAATCCCAGTCTCCTAAACACAGAAAAAGGCATCAGATTAATACTCGCACCAAGATCACATAAAGCTTTATGAAAATTAATGTCACCAATAATGCAAGGTATCGAGAAACTCCCTGGATCTTTTTGCTTCGGAGGCATCTTGTTTTGAACTAAAGCGGAGCAATTTTCGGTCAAATTCACCGTCATATGATCTTCTAGCTTCCGCTTATTTTCTAAGATATCTTTCAAGAATTTTGCATAACTTGGCATATTCAATAAAGCATCAGCAAAAGGAATGTTAATATGCAATTTTTTAAATATCTCAAGAAATTTACCAAATTGTGCATCTAATTTAGCTTTCTTCATTGCTGCAGGAAAAGGTGGAGGGATAACAATTTTATTCTGTGCAATAGGTGTAGATGTAGAGTTAGAAGACTTACCTCCTCGATTTTTCACCTCATCCTCACCGTGCTTGGTCTTTTCCTCATTAGACCCGAGTGTTTTTCCACTACGCAATTCCACCGCCTTCACATGTTCTCTTGGGTTAGTTTCCGTGTTGCTTGGTAAAGTTCCTTGCTCCCTATTAGCAATCAACTTAGCCAATTGTCCAATTTGATTCTCTAACCCCTTTATGGATGCATCTTGGTTCTGAAATCTCGTCTCTGTTGCAGAAATAAATTTAGTCATCATTTGCTCTAAATTGGACTCTCCTCCCGAGATGGTTCTGGCTTGAATCCTTGGTGCATCACATATGGTGGACCTCTTTGTTGGCGATGTTGGTTGTTTTGACCTCCCCATGAAAAGTTTGGGTGATTCCTCCGTCCCGGATTATATGTGTTCGAGTAAGGGTCATTTCTAGGACGGTTCTGGAATCCCACTTGTTTTACCGGTGCTCCCTCAGGCACATAGAATGGGTTGTCATCTTGGCAATCCTGCACATCATGCTCACCCCCACACCTATCACAGAAAATTTCTTGCAGACGCATAGCCGACCCACTCATGCTCATCCCATCAATCTTTCTATTCAAAGCCTCTAACTGTGCTGAAACCGCCGACAAATCATTAACTTGATTAACTCCAGCACCTCGTCTCTGCCTATCGGACTGAGGATGATAGCTACTAGCAGCCATCTCCTCCAATAACTCATATCCTTCCTCCGCCGTCTTTCTCAGTAAGTTACCACAGGCAGCAGCATCTATCATAGTACGGTTAGGAGTAAGCAGACCGTAGTAGAAAGTTTGAACAACTAACCCAAGAGGCAGCTCATGGTGTGGACATCTCCTCAACAAGTCCTTGTAGCGCTCCAACACCTCGTAAAGTGACTCTTGCTCATATTGAGCAAAAGTAGTAATGTCGGCTCTGAGCTTCATAGTCTTCGACGGAGGAAAGTACTTGATCAGGAACGCCTTTGCCATATCTTCCCATGTAGTAATAGACCCTACAGGCAAACAGTTTAACCACGACTTAGCTTTATCTCTCAGTGAAAATGGAAATAAACACAAACGAATAGCGTCATCAGACACGCCATTAAACTTAAAAGTATCACAAATTTCAAGAAAGTCAGCTATATGAGAATTAGGATCGTCAAGTGCACTTCCCCCATATTGGACAGTGTTCTGAATCATCTGAATGATAGCTGGCTTGATCTCAAACTGATTAGCTCGGATGACTGGTCTTACGATGCTTGGACGTGCTCCATCAAGAGACGGCTGTGCATAATCCAACATCGGTATACGCCTTGGCTCCTCTCTTTGTTGATCGCCTTCCATTCTTTCCTTCGCTCTTTGCTGCTGTAGTCGACGTCTAGTTGTGGGTTCGATCTCGGAGTCAAAAGGCTCAAGCTTAAACTCGAGTGATCTTCGCATGCACCACAAGAAAAATCTGAAACACAATGAGAGTATCAAATAACAATAAAATAAATAATACTAAAGAATTTAACTGAAAAATAAAAAATTGTGAATCAACAGTCCCCGGCAACGGCGCCAAAAACTTGATCGAGCAAAACTTGCACAGTGAATAATCCCAAAATTTATTTTCTAAATGAAAGCTCGATTTAAATATCGCAAGTGCACGATAGTCAAGTTATAATAAACGTAAGTAAATACGAGTATCGTTCCACAAGGACTGCGTTACACTATTTTTTATTTTCAAGTAAAATTTCTTTAGCAACGATAAATTGAGTTGATGATTAAACTAATGTAAATTAAACAATTAAAATAATTAAAATGCAAAGAAAACGTACTCAAGAACGCAATGATTAATTTGGATTAAATCAAATGAGAAATGAATTTGTTGGGAATTATCAGTTCACCTACCGCTCGTGTTTAACTAATTACACTCGACTTTTACTCGTGCGTTCGACGGAATTCCCTAGACTAATTAATATACTATGTCGAGCTATATTAATACTAATAAAAAACATGCAGTACTCAAGTGTCCTCAAATATTTAACAGTTCAAGATTGCATTACATTCTATGGAATCCACTAGCTTTCATTCGGGTGAACTATCACTATCGACACGTACCCAATTCCGTATATCTACTAAAATTGTAAATCCGTGGTTTATACTATTTGATCGTATTGTTAACTATTCTATCGAACTCTTCAACAACATGAAATAATCAAAGGAAGTTAGCTAGGCTTCGATCGAAACAAGAAATAACAATAGCATAAACAAATCACTAATAAAAACGTCGAGAAATAATGTTAAACACCGATTACGGGGTAGGATCCCCTCAAATCCCAACAAATCTAGAGTTTAGCTACTGAAATTCATGATAAAAACCAACAATCAATGTAAGAAATAAAATACTGAATAATAAAAATACTAAAGATGACGATGGATGACGGCCACGACGCGTGGAAATCTTGAGGTCTTCGAAATCTCCTTTGCTCCTAGCCTCCTCTCCAAGAAAAATGATGAAAAGTCTGATAAAGTGTGTCATAAAACGGCTGATCTCGTGTGTTAGGTCTTGGTGTAGGATAGAGTCCCTCAAAATTTGGAAACAAATCTTTCTCAATCTCGCTTCTCGCTAAGCGAGACACTTGTGCAAAATAATCCTCGGCCAGACCACAATGCTCGCTGCGGCGGTCACTTTTGACCGCCCTAGCGAGACCTCTTCGATATTATGCCAAAGTTTCTCCCACTTTTTGGTTCAATTCCTACCAAATAACCACAGAATACACGAGATTAGTCAAATGCTCAATAATGCTAAAAAAATGCAAAATTCAACTAAAACAAACTAATATGATGCATGAACGCGACTCAAAACCAACACTAAAAACACGTAAAAACGAGTCCTATCAACCCCCTCATACTAAACTTTTGCTCGCCCTCGAGCAAAATAGGTAAAAGCACGAGATTCTAAACAAACAAAACAAACACAAAATACTCAAACAGGAAATAACCAACACAAGTAAATGTCAATGGTGAGTTAACAACTGTTATGCTCATGCCTCAGTGAACTTTCCCACATACAAATTATAATCAAGTCAAATCACAAACGAATACTCATTCTCATCTACACATAAATCTCGACACTAATTTGAACGTGTGTGTGTATCATGATCGGTCTAGTCATTCGTACTTCAAATAGATCAATCATCCGATCATGCGAGTCACTCAATTAGCACTTCAATACAAGTCTCACTAGCATGCACCCCCGTGTCCATTTATCACTAACCATAATTTGAACTTTATTCGATTCTTAAGTGCAGAGAAGGGTGTCGAAAAGAAGGAAAATAAGCTCAAGTGGCTAACAGTCGGGAGTACACCGATCATTTTCATTGTGCAATCGTCAAGACTTTTCGTCTAACTTTCCTCGTCTCCTTACATCTCCAACTTTTAGACTAGGAATAGAATTTCATTCCTTTTATTTCGGCTCCCCCTCACCTTACATCTCCACCATTTTTTTCTCTTTTTTTTTGAATGCACAATTTTCACACATGTACTCCCTAGGCTAAGAATATATAACTTTGGATTGCAGCTGGTTAGGGGTATGATATTTTTATTCAGTGCATTGAAAAAGGGGTATATGTAAAGTTCAAGGCAAATCACATGTTCTCATTCAAGGTCCCAATTAGTGACTTATTTTCACGTGTTTACATGCTAAATCAACTCATAAATGATGCCTTTCAAGTTAACCACACAAAACCTTCAGATTTCACCATTATTCCTACAAAATTCTAGTCCCCACACATATGTGCTCAAAAAGTTCAACTTTGTGCCATAATTCATGCTTTAACAATCAAGAGTATCATTCATGAGGTGAGCCAATCAATACTTTTGTATACTATCAATTCAACATCATCATTGGCTCATACACTATGTCTTCTCACCATAAATGACACCAAACATGCAATACTATAACGGACTAAAAACAACCAACTCAACACCATCAATACTAAAAACACCAAATAAACTCCCATAACTGAAAATTGACACCACCAAAGTAATATAAACTCCACCAAACAAAAGAAATGCTACGAATTTAAAACCAATTAACTAAGAAAAACATAACAATATACCCCCTCATACTAGAGTTGTGCAATGCCCTCATTGCACAAAACGAAACAAACACTAAAAACATAAAAACTCATGAATGTGAAGGCAAAGACAGAATATGCAAAATAAAAAGAAAGGGGAAACAGTAAACTCCCCTGATCAGAAATCATCCTCCTCCTCATTCTCCGGCGGTGGAACTCCCTCTTCAGCTGCTGGGTGCATATGATAATTGTACTGAAACTGGAAGGGTGGCGGGTATGCTGGTGTAGGTGGCCGTCCGGAGAAGAAAATCTTGTAGCCTAAGTGCTTCCTTGTGGAGGGTATGGACCAAGATGGAGTCTTTACCTAGAGATGTGGAGGTAATGGTTTGAGCTCCAAAGTAGGTGGCTCCTCTAGGCTTGACTTTTGAGGTATTAAATCTTTTCTGTCTCCCAATTCCTCTAGTCTAAGCCTCACTTGCTTTCTCCAAGGTGGAATGGCATTCAAATGAGCTAGCATCTCCATCTTTTCCTCGTCTAGCTCATCCTCCTGCTTTTCAGTAGTGAGAGTGGCCTCCAATGGTTCTTTCAATCCATCCTGCACACAATCACAAACAAGCGAATCCAAGACATCAATACGAAAGCAACTATCATTGTGCATTGTGTGCTTGAGAGTATTGAAAACATCAAAAATAATTTCTTCTTCTCCAACTCTCAGTCTCAATTTCCCCTCCTCAACATCAATCAGTGCTTTCCCTGTAGCCAGAAACGGTCTCCCTAGGATTAAAGGCATCTCTAAATCTTCCTCCATGTCAAGTACCACAAAGTCTGCAGGAAAAATAAACTTATCCACTTTCACCAGAACATCTTCGATAATCCCACGTGGATACTTGACAGATCTGTCAGCCAGCTGCAACGACATCCTAGTTGGCTTGGGTTCACCTAATCCCAGTCTCCTAAACACAGAAAAAGGCATCAGATTAATACTCGCACCAAGATCACATAAAGCTTTATGAAAATTAATGTCACCAATAATGCAAGGTATCGAGAAACTCCCTGGATCTTTTTGCTTCGGAGGCATCTTGTTTTGAACTAAAGCGGAGCAATTTTCGGTCAAATTCACCGTCATATGATCTTCTAGCTTCCGCTTATTTTCTAAGATATCTTTCAAGAATTTTGCATAACTTGGCATATTCAATAAAGCATCAGCAAAAGGAATGTTAATATGCAATTTTTTAAATATCTCAAGAAATTTACCAAATTGTGCATCTAATTTAGCTTTCTTCATTGCTGCAGGAAAAGGTGGAGGGATAACAATTTTATTCTGTGCAATAGGTGTAGATGTAGAGTTAGAAGACTTACCTCCTCGATTTTTCACCTCATCCTCACCGTGCTTGGTCTTTTCCTCATTAGACCCGAGTGTTTTTCCACTACGCAATTCCACCGCCTTCACATGTTCTCTTGGGTTAGTTTCCGTGTTGCTTGGTAAAGTTCCTTGCTCCCTATTAGCAATCAACTTAGCCAATTGTCCAATTTGATTCTCTAACCCCTTTATGGATGCATCTTGGTTCTGAAATCTCGTCTCTGTTGCAGAAATAAATTTAGTCATCATTTGCTCTAAATTGGACTCTCCTCCCGAGATGGTTCTGGCTTGAATCCTTGGTGCATCACATATGGTGGACCTCTTTGTTGGCGATGTTGGTTGTTTTGACCTCCCATGAAAAGTTTGGGTGATTCCTCCGTCCCGGATTATATGTGTTCGAGTAAGGGTCATTTCTAGGACGGTTCTGGAATCCCACTTGTTTTACCGGTGCTCCCTCAGGCACATAGAATGGGTTGCCATCTTGGCAATCCTGCACATCATGCTCACCCCCACACCTATCACAGAAAATTTCTTGCAGACGCATAGCCGACCCATTCTTGCTCATCCCATCAATCTTTCTATTCAAAGCCTCTAACTGTGCTGAAACCGCCGACAAATCATTAACTTGATTAACTCCAGCACCTCGTCTCTGCCTATCGGACTGAGGATGATAGCTACTAGCAGCCATCTCCTCCAATAACTCATATCCTTCCTCCGCCGTCTTTCTCAGTAAGTTACCACAGGCAGCAGCATCTATCATAGTACGGTTAGGAGTAAGCAGACCGTAGTAGAAAGTTTGAACAACTAACCCAAGAGGCAGCTCATGGTGTGGACATCTCCTCAACAAGTCCTTGTAGCGCTCCAACACCTCGTAAAGTGACTCTTGCTCATATTGAGCAAAAGTAGTAATGTCGGCTCTGAGCTTCATAGTCTTCGACGGAGGAAAGTACTTGATCAGGAACGCCTTTGCCATATCTTCCCATGTAGTAATAGACCCTACAGGCAAACAGTTTAACCACGACTTAGCTTTATCTCTCAGTGAAAATGGAAATAAACGCAAACGAATAGCGTCATCAGACACGCCATTAAACTTAAAAGTATCACAAATTTCAAGAAAGTCAGCTATATGAGAATTAGGATCGTCAAGTGCACTTCCCCCAAATTGGACAGTGTTCTGAATCATCTGAATGATAGCTGGCTTGATCTCAAACTGATTAGCTCGGATGACTGGTCTTACGATGCTTGGACGTGCTCCATCAAGAGACGGCTGTGCATAATCCAACATCGGTATACGCCTTGGCTCCTCTCTTTATTGATCGCCTTCCATTCTTTCCTTCGCTCTTTGCTGCTGTAGTCGACGTCTAGTTGTGGGTTCGATCTCGGAGTCAAAAGGCTCAAGCTTAAACTCGAGTGATCTTCGCATGCACCACAAGAAAAATCTGCAACACAATGAGAGTATCAAATAACAATAAAATAAATAATACTAAAGAATTTAACTGAAAAATAAAAAATTGTGAATCAACAGTCCCCGGCAACGGCGCCAAAAACTTGATCGAGCAAAACTTGCACAGTGAATAATCCCAAAATTTATTTTCTAAATGAAAGCTCAATTTAAATATCGCAAGTGCACGATAGTCAAGTTATAATAAACGTAAGTAAATACGAGTATCGTTCCACAAGGACTGCGTTACACTATTTTTTATTTTCAAGTAAAATTTCTTTAGCAACGATAAATTGAGTTGATGATTAAACTAATGTAAATTAAACAATTAAAATAATTAAAATGCAAAGAAAACGTACTCAAGAACGCAATGATTAATTTGGATTAAATCAAATGAGAAATGAATTTGTTGGGAATTATCAGTTCACCTACCGCTCGTGTTTAACTAATTACACTCGACTTTTACTCGTGCGTTCGACGGAATTCCCTAGACTAATTAATATACTATGTCGAGCTATATTAATACTAATAAAAAACATGCAGTACTCAAGTGTCCTCAAATATTTAACAGTTCAAGATTGCATTACATTCTATGGAATCCACTAGCTTTCATTCGGGTGAACTATCACTATCGACACGTACCCAATTCCGTATATCTACTAAAATTGTAAATCCGTGGTTTATACTATTTGATCGTATTGTTAACTATTCTATCGAACTCTTCAACAACATGAAATAATCAAAGGAAGTTAGCTAGGCTTCGATCGAAACAAGAAATAACAATAGCATAAACAAATCACTAATAAAAACGTCGAGAAATAATGTTAAACACCGAGTACGGGGTAGGATCCCCTCAAATCCCAACAAATCTAGAGTTTAGCTACTGAAATTCATGATAAAAACCAACAATCAATGTAAGAAATAAAATACTGAATAATGAAAATACTAAAGATGACGATGGATGACGGCCACGACGCGTGGAAATCTCGAGGTCTTCGAAATCTCCTTTGCTCCTAGCCTCCTCTCCAAGAAAAATGATGAAAAGTCTGATAAAGTGTGTCAAAAAACGGCTGATCTCGTGTGTTAGGTCTTGGTGTAGGTTAGAGTCCCTCAAAATTTGGAAACAAATCTTTCTCAATCTCGCTTCTCGCTAGGGCGGTATATTTTGACCGCCCTAGCGAGAAGTCCTCGAATAAGCTTCCTCGAGCATGTCCCTGGTTTCGCTGGGGAGGTCACTTTTGACCGCCCTAGCGAGACACTTGCGCAAAATAATCCTCGGCCAGACCACAATGCTCGCTGGGGCGGTCACTTTTGACCGCCCTAGCGAGACCTCTTCGATATTATGCCAAAGTTTCTCCCACTTTTTGGTTCAATTCCTACCAAATAACCACAGAATACACGAGATTAGTCAAATGCTCAATAATGCTAAAAAAAATGCAAAATTCAACTAAAACAAACTAATATGATGCATGAACGCGACTCAAAACCAACACTAAAAACACGTAAAAACGAGTCCTATCAGCATGCAGATAGGTGCTCCTTGTAGAGTGCACTGAACAACCCTCCATAAAAGGACTTTCCAAGTGGTTCTCACTTATCGAGTGGAAAAGTCCTAGTTTATGGTTGTACACCATTAGTCCTTATGACCCGGGACAACATTGAGACTCTATGTGCTAGAATTACACTTTGACTTGTTTACCGACTCTCATGGGGTCATCAGGTGGCAAGGTTGGGTGTTCTGTCGAAACATATAGGAGTCGATGCATTGTAGTCGGGGATTCACCGCTTACCTTCGGGTATGGATATCCTATGTGTTCTCATGTATATGTAGTTTGAAATATCTGATCAGAGTATGGTGGTAATTAAGAAAGGGGTTTCTTAGATTACACCATCAATGCAACTACGACATGACACATAGTATCGATTCATTGACAACTCTCGATAAACCAATGGTTGTCGAATCGGTCGGGATATATGAGTTGAAGAGACCGTACTGTACGCTAACCATATTTGAATGGTTCTTGCAGGCACTATCATTTGATACCTAGGAAATCATGTAAGCGATGCTGCTAGGCGTTTAACATGATTGGTTGGATACTATTAGACTTGGGTTCTGACGTTCTTATTATCAAGGAGTTGATAAATAAGAATGGAGCAATTGGGGTATGCTCATATAAAGACATGTTTAGTCCGAATCACATGGAGATGTGAACCCACGGCTAGTTGTATCAATGAACCATTGAGGGCCACACAAGTACTAGCTTTCTAGATCCCGTTGAGAAGTAAAAATAGTTCAATGTGTTGAACGGCTTATAAATGAGTTTATAAGCGTAGAGAAAAATAGAAGTATGACTTCTATGAGAGAAATGTAATTTTTAATTTATGAATGTGTTCCTAAATTAAAAATAGGCCAAGTGAATAATATACTTGAAAATTGTGATTTTCATAAACATTAATATGGACTAAATTAAATTAATTCAAATGTTGAATTAATTTAACATTAGTGGGCCTAGTAGAGTCCAAATAATTAAATTAATTCAAGTGTTGAATTAATTAAACACCATTGGGCCTTGTAAAGCCCAATTGGAAATAATTATTTAACTAGTAGGCTTGAGTAAAATCAAGTAAACTATAAATGGGCTCAAATATGTTTGAGACAAATTTAAATAGTCCATGGGCTTTGTAAATGTTACAAGCCCACTAGGTTTTGCATGCTTGGGAGGTGAAAGGGTGTGAATACTTTTGATTAAAATATTGCATGGCATGCAACTTTTTTTGGATCAACTTTTTGCACTACCAAGACAACTCATCCTCCCTCATTCAACTCACTCACTTGGCCGAAACTTCACCTTGTTTTCTCTCCAATTTTTGTGTTCTTCAATTGTTGAAAACACTCATTTCTCTTTGAAAAATCCTCTTAATTTTCTAGTGCAAATTAAGAGGGGATTTAACTAGCAAGTGGTGGGCCTAATTTTTGAAGGAAGGAGCTTGTAGACTTGTCATCCTTGAAGAGCCAAGTTGTTTATAACTTGGTTGGTGCCATTCATCAATCTCTTGAGATTGATAGGTAAATTCTAAAACACTCTATGTATGATTTTTGGTGTTTTATTGTATTTGCTACACAATATCATGAGGTGGCCGAAAATTTCTTCATGAAAAATCAAAATTTTTAACTTCCGTTGCGCTTCCGGTCACCGTAACCGATCCCCTTTCAAGTTCACCCATCATACTCTTCTAGAATTTTTCCTGCATCAACTTTGCAAACTTCTTGCATAATTTAGGGTTAGTTGACCCAAAAATAATATCATCAACATAAATTTACACAAGTAAAATATGATCATCTTTAGAAAATTTGAACAAAGTCTTGTCAATTGATCCCACAATAAAGTCGTGATCAGTTAAGAATTTTGAGAGAGTTTTATACCAAGCTCTTGGAGCTTGTTTAAGACCATACAATTCTTTGTTCAAATGGTAAACATGATCAGGAAATGAGTGATTGATAAAACCTGGAGGTTGTTCAACGTAGACTTCTTCTTGCAACTAACCATTCAGAAAGGCACTCTTCACATCCATTTGATAGACTTTAAAGTTCTTGAAGGATGCATAGGCGAGGAATAATCTGATTGCTTCCAGTCTGGCAACTGGTGCATATGATTCATCATAGTCAATTCCTTTTTCCTGCCTATACCCTTGTGCTACAAGTCTTGCCTTGTTGCGTGCAACTGAACCATCTTCATTCAGTTTATTCCTGAATACCCACTTCGTACCTATAATAGTTTTGCAAACTGGTCTTGGAACTAAGTCCCAGACTTTGTTATGGGTAAACTGATTTAGCTCTTCTTGCATTGCATTTATCCAGTTAGGATCAGCAAGAGCTTCATCAGTTTTCTTTGGTTCAAATTGCGATACAAAACCGGAATGAATGAACAAATTAAGCATTTGCTTCCTTGTCCTTACCGGATCAGATGGATTACCTATTACCAAATCTGGTGGGTGAGATTTCTACCATCTGAGTTCACCATTTGTTGTATCAGCAATTGCTTCTATTGGCAACTGAACAATTTCAGTTGTGGGAGGCAACTGAACTGTTTCAGTTTCAGTTGGAGCTGTTTCAGTTGGTAACTGAATATTATTTGTTCGCGACTTCCTGTTCAACTGATTGATCCACAATTTCAGGTTCTGGTATTTGAAGAATGTTTCGATTGATACGATATTATTCTTCATGATCATCCTCCAAACTGATATCTGTAAATCGATCAACTAGCTCAACTGGATCAGTTGTCTTATCAGTTAATAAAGTTTCATCAAAAACAACATGTATAGACTCTTGAAAATTCAATATGCTCTTGTTAAAAACTCTATAAGCTTTGCTGACTGAAGAATATCCCAGAATTATTCGCTCTGCAGATTTAGCATCAAAGGCTTTTAAATGATTTTTGCCATTGTCAGGAATGAAACATCTGCATCCGAATATTTTAAAGTAAGAAACCACACTTTTTCGTCCATGCCAGATCTCATATGGTGTTTTCAAATGATTCTTATTAATCATTGATTTGTTATGAGTATAACATGCAGTGTTTACTGCTTCTGCCCAAAACTTTTGAGAAATACCAGAATCAGCAAGCATTGTTTTAGAAGCTTTTTTTAGGGTCCGGTTTCTTCTCTCAGCTACACCATTTTGCTGAGGAGTTCTTGCTGCTGAGAGCTCATGCTTAATTCAATTATTTTCTAAAAAATTTGAAAGAGTTTGATTGATAAATTCAGTCCCTTGATCCGACCTTATTCGATCAATCCCAACTGATTTTTCATTTGATAATCTTTTGAAAAGCTTGATCAGTTGTACAACAGTTTGTTCTTTAGATTTGAGAAATTTGATCCAAGTAAATCTTAAAAAACCTTCTACAACCACCAGAGTGTATTTCATTCCCCCTAAACTCATGACTGGTATTGGACCAAAAAGATCCATATGCAACAGTTCTAAGCATCGGGAAGATGATTTACAACTTCTGTTTTTAAACGAGGATCTTACTTGTTTACCAAACTGACATGCTGAACAAATTTTCTCTTTTGAAAAATCTATTTTGGGCAAGCCAGTTACCAGATTGTTGTTACTCAGATAGACAATAGATTTAAAGTTTTAAGTGATTCAATCTCTTATGCCATAACCAATTTTTAGAAGATTTAGAAGCTATGAAGCAAACTGGTGCATAAGAATGTTCATTCTAGCTAACTTTGTATGTATTTCCACATCGATTGCCAGTTAGAATGACTTCATCAGTTGAGTTTTTAACTGAACAAGTGTGTTTATCAAATTGTACTGAGAAATTATTGTCGCATAACTGACAGATGTTTATCAAGTTATACTTCAAATTCTCAACTAGCAATACATCTTTAATTGTAAAATTACAGTGGATAAGCTTACCCTTACCCACAGTCTTACCTTTGGAGTTGTCCCCAAAGCTGATGTTTGGTCCATTGTATTTTATCAGTTTGGATAGCATATTTGCATCTCCTGTCATATGTCTTGAACATCCATTGTCTAGATACCATGTGGATTCTTTGATTATACCTGTTTTCTGTAATCACACACAGAATATAATTTTGGTAACCTTATTTATTTGGGTCTTAAATTTATTAGTTTTTTAGGATCCCAGACTTGGATTAGTCTAACTGACCTTCCAGTTGCAGTGTTCCAGATTACTTTTCCAGGCTTTTGGTTGTTGGGTGTGTGAAATGAGGGAGAAACAATATGATTTTTGTCCTTTTTCAACTGACTGTTCATTTGATATCATTTCTGAACTGGCTTTTGGTTGTAGTAATTGGAATAGCCATTCCTAGAGTACTGTCTTTTGTAACTGAATCATTTAACTGACAAGTTACATGAGTCAGTTGAACTCTAATAGCCATATCCAATACCATACCTTTTGCCTTTGTTCATACTTTCGATCTTTTGAACAGCCGGTTTACTTGGCTCTGAAAATTCATTTTCCACAGTTGATTTTACAAAGGTAACATATTTTCCTTTGCCTTTATTCAACTTTGGCTGAGCATCATTTGCAGAATAATCAATTTGACTGTTAAATCCCAAACCGGTTTTATCATCAACTGATTTTTGAGCATTCTGCATTTCAGTTAAAGTAACTGACGACTTGTTCCAAGCTTGTATCAGTTCACAATGTTTTAAAATTTTGATTTTCAACTGACATATCAAAGCTTGATTCTCATTCAGTTCAGCTTTCTGCTTTGCGATCTCCCCTTTTAGATTCAACACTTCAACTGATTCTTCAGTTTCAGTTTTATTTTCTTTGGTATCATTTCTCTCACCTTTGACTTTCTCGAATGATCGAGGAAGTTTTTGATACTCATTTACCATGTCATGCAGGGTGGTAATGAGTTCCTCTCGTGTAAAATTAGTTGAGCTAAAATCAAATACCTGTTCGCTAGCGGATTCCAGTTGGACATCATCTGCCATTAGACATTTTATCTCTTCTTCATCTTCAGTTGAGCTGCTTGAGTTATCTGGTTTTGATTCATCACTATCAGTTTCAGCCCATTTGGATTTGCTCTCTTCAGCTAAGAACACTTCCTGCTTCTTTCTGAATGATTTCTTTTCATCCTTAGTCATTCTTCTATGATCATAGGACTTCTTCCCTTTATCAGTTGACCCTCGACTGTCCTTGTTTGGTCTAGGATAGTCTGTTATGAAGTGTCCAGGTTTACCACAGTTGTAACACACATAGGATTCTTCTTTGGTCTGGTTCTTCTGGAATTGCTTCTGAAAGTTTCCTTGATTCTTTCTCATGAATCTTCCAAATTTCTTGATAAAAAATGACATTGCATTATTGCTCAATCGATCAGCAGTTTTGTCAGCTGAACCAGTTGGTTCCAGTCTCACTGCAGTTAAAGATGTTGTTGCAGATGGTGTAGAAGGCTCTCCTTCTCTGGTATGCAATTCAAATTCGTAAGCTTTAAGATCGGCAAACAAATCGTGGAATTCGATCTTGTTGAGATCTTTCGACTCCCTCATAGCCATAGTCTTCACATCTCATTCCTTGGGAAGACCTCTAATAACCTTCAGTGCTGCTTCTTTGTTTGAATACATTTTTCCTAGTGCATTCAGCTCATTGATGATTCCACTGATCCTTTCATCATAGTCATGCATAGATTCACCAACTTTCATCTTTATGTTTTCAAACTTCTGAACGGCAACTGATAATTTGTTTTCCTTTGTCTGCTCATTGCCTTCGCATAACTGGATAAACTTTTCCCATATTTCTTTGCTGGTTTTCAACATCTTGATTTTATTGAATGTGACTTTATCCAGCGTTTTGTATAATATATCTTTGTCCACGTTGTCCAAATTTGCTTTTTTTTTATCCTCAGCAGTCCCTTCATCTCTGGGCTTTTCAATTCTATGAGGTTCCCCATCTGTGATAGCAACTGCTGTGTTGCCTTTCAATATTTTCATCGGACCTTCAGTGATGACATACCACATGTCATCATCTTGTGCAGCTAAGTGAGCCTGCATCCTGATTTTCCAATCATCGAAGTCTTCTCTGGAAAACATAGGGATTTTATTGAAAGATGCCATGGTAATGAATTTAATGAATGAAAGTATTCTTAGACAAGATTTAACAAGGCTCTGATAACACTTGTTGGATCGGTTGACTACTGGAATAAGTGTTTAGAAGAGGGGGGTTGAATAAACACTTTCGATTATGTAGCTTTTGGAAAAAACAGTGTCAGTTTTGTAAAAAACTGAAACTGAAAATCTTGTCAGTCAATGACAATCAGTTTAACTTGGAAAACAGTTGCGGAAGTAAACTGATTGAAAGATAGAATATGTAACTGAAATAAAATGACACACAAGAGTTTATGGATGTTCGGAGATTGAATCCCTCCTACGTCACCCCTTATATCACAAGGATAAGATATTTACTAAAAAAATTTGATCAATACAAGTTTGTATAGACCCACTTCAGTTTTGGACTTAACAATGCCAAAACTGAAACTCTTAGTATACACTTTTCTTACAGTTCGTAAACTGATCTTAGCACAACTTGAATGAATATACAACAAATGACTTGTGCTATTTAAGCTCGAAATTTAGCCTTAAATGCTACTGATATTTCTGATAACTCTGAGCTTATGAATGTTTTTGAGCAGCGTAACAGCAAGATGAATAAAAGCTTGTATATATCATTCAACTGCTCTTCTCGCCTATTTATAGGCAACTCTTCAATGGTAACAATAAATACAATTTGATTCTTTATAGCCGTTGTTTGCCACGTCAATATTCTTCTGACATTTGTACATTGTAGACTCTGAAATGCGGCATTCCACTACGAGTTGCAGTCTGTTTGTACTATTTGTCGGTTTTCATTCTCAAGTGATGACGTGTATAGCTGAAAGATCAGCTATCAGTTTGATTCTAACTGATCAGTTCGACGTAAATAAGATTCAGCTGGCTTCAGTTGTTGTTGATAATGTACGCATTAATCTTTAGCTATTGGCAACTGTCAGTTAAGCTCATTATCCTTTGATCAGTTATTCCAATAAGTATAAATTCTTAGTTTGTCAAACCACCAAAACTTAGTTTCCAACATAAGTCATGATCACCCGGCCTGCATTCACTGTCTTGCCGGTGATGATAGATTAAACCAATCTTGCTTTCGTTTTCGTCACATCAGAAATATGCCCAGATGGCATCAACCACGAAGCGAAAAAATGATACCAGTTATATGCCTCCTTGATCATGGATGTCATTGGGAACATGACCGGGGCTTGCTGATTATTGAGCTTCCAAACCGTGCCCGGCTCACAATGTGCGGTGATGATTGCCTCATAGGGATAGGCCTCTCTCATGAATCTCGTGTACTCGTCAGTGTCATAATCAGGCATCGATTACAACATGTTGATAGTCTACTGTCGAAATTAACCATCTGTTCTCTGATTTTTACGTGATAGTCCTCGTGCTTGACTTTTAAATTTGCAGAGAATCCCTGAACAAGGGACATCACAGCATCTGTAGGCGGCTTCACAAACTCATTCCATTGCAAATACGGAGCCAGAACTAATGTCTCACAACCCGGGACGCTCTGATCCATCCCCCTTTCCGCTGCATGTTTTTCTCTTGCAGTTTTATATAATTTTGAGCGGCGACAGCATCCCAGAATCGTCGTCTATCAAAACCAGTAGCAGAAAACTCACCATCCCTAGATTCAACATGCTTACTCTTCTTCTTCGGCGGCATGCTTTAGCTCAAATAATAACCTCGCTCTATAGCATTTGTCCCTACAACAATGCCTCGGAACAACGATATTCCAACAATATATCTACCATAATATCAACACAATATATCGATCACCACTTCCCTATAACATGCAATGCTCAATCCAACAATCCTTAATAACAAACTCACTCGGGCAATTTATTGAATATCTTTCGTGCACAACTTCAAGAATTCTATTCAATCAAATCCAAAGCAATAAAATCAAGACTTACGATACCAAAGATATTCACAATGCTGCACTTGGATGATGAATTTTGTCCAAGAGTTGGGTGTTATTCCTAATGGAGTTGATCCAGTCCCGGTGTACTGCGACAACACTGGTGTCGTTGTGCGAGCAAAGGAACCAAAGTTTCATCAGCGATCCAAACATATACTGAGGAAATTTCACATAATTCGGGAGATTGTGGGAAGAGGAGATGTATCAGTCGAAAGAGTCCCCTCTGCAGATAATGTGGATGATCCACTTACAAAGCCCTTGCAAGGACCATTGTTTGAGAAGCATCACGAAGCAATGAGATTAAATTTTATGGGTAGTTGGCTCCAAGGCAAGTGGAAGATTGTTAGAGTAGATGCTCTGTAAGACAACTATTGGTTATGAATTTTATTGACTCGGTTTTAATAAACAATCTTTATTTTAATATAATTCATTTCATGGTTTGTTATTTCTTTATCGGTATACACATGTTAACAACATAGATAAAGACCTTGATTATACTTAAATACAAATGAATCGTAATTCGATATTGAAACTCATTTGTAAACATTGTATGATCTAAATTCGTTCTTAGTTGATTCAGCCGCCTAAAATATGAATAAAGGTCGCTTGAGCTCGAGACTAGCATATGTGATGTTGTGTATCGTGTTTCTTGGAAAGGGCATAGAGATGTCCACACATGCAGATGGGTAGTCATATGATGATATACCGAAAAATCCTCCCTTGGACTTTCCAAGTGGTTGTCATTAATCGATAGGATAAATCCGTGGTTATGATTGTATACCATTAGTCCTTACGACCCGGGACAACACTGGGGCTCTATATGTTATGGCTGTACTTTGACTCGTTTACCGGCTCCAGGAGAGTCATCATGTGGCGAGATTGGGTACAGTTGTGACACATGTAGGAGCCAGTGCATTGTAGTCGGGAATTCACCGCTTACCTACGGGTGTGGATATCATATGTGATCTGATGAAATAATAGTGCATGGAATCTCTGGCCAGAGTATGAGATATACGCTAGAGAAGGAGTTCTACAATAGTACATGCGATGCCACAATTTAAATGTGTCACATAGTTATCTAATTATTATGCAACCCTCGATGAACCAATGATTGCAGATTCGATCGTGATATATGAGATTAAGGGACCGTACTATACATTAATCATAAACGACTGGTTCTTGCAGGTACTATCTGTAATGGCCCAGATTCGACGACTGTCCTCACTGTATCAAGACGAGTCTTTCCAGCGTGCTTATGTCCTCACTCACACCCACCCTGAGAAACTTCCCAGGAGGTCACCCATCCCAAAATTGCCCCAAGTCAAGCACGCTTAACTTTGGAGTTCTTATGTGATGAGCTACCGAAAAGAAGATGCACCTTCGTGATATGAGTAGAGTACAAATCAAATCTTTTAAGCCCTCTTCAACTGTACAGTCCATTACATTGAACAGTAACGCCCCGAAAATTTAAAGGTCCATGCGAACCACATGCACAAATTATTAAATTCTTTGTGTATTTCAATTAAATGATTTAATTGTATTAATTAATTATGTTTTGCATATTTGTATGTTTAAATTATATTTTTATATATGGTTGCATTAAAATGTATTTTAAATGTTATTCGAGTTGCGATCGAGGAATGGAGACCGAAGGTGAAAAATAGAAAATGTTTTTATTGGAATAATTGCTTTTAATTATTTAAATTATGGGTGATGTTTTTTCTTATTTTTGAAAATATGGGGTTTTGAGATGATTTAATACGCCGGGACGAAAATTTTATCGGTGTTGGTTTTTCATCATAAATGCGAACTTTTTAGCAACCCGGCTATTTAATCTACAAACTATTTTACCAAAAACTATTTTAATATTCTATTTAAATCCTAATTAAACTAATGGGCCTAATTGATGGCTTAATAGGCCTAAAAGCCTTGTTAGTGTTAATTAGTATATAATACATGATTAGCACCCCAAAACCCTACAATTCATACACAAACACACGGCCACAACTCTGAAAAATTGCCCCACCCTACACGGCACACACATGCTTAAACATTGAAGGAATTTTCGAGAATTTGCCAAGGGTGATTCAAGCCAAAGGTCTTGCTCCGTTCTTCGTCATCGTCAACGGTTTTTCGTGCGTTAAATACGCAAAGGCACGCCATATTCTCCCTTTACTCATCATCACACCATATTATGTGATTTTTTTATGAATTTGCATGAAAACAAGTCATCCAACCTTTAAATTTCGTAGCCATGCATATAGGTGTTCAAAATCCTTGCTTTTTGGTTCCAAAAATATGTTTTTATGTGTTAAAAGGGGCTGCCATGAATTAGGATATGAGTTAGTATGTATTTCCACAAGTTTAAAGGTCTTGAATCGCACACAAAAGCAGCAAACCAGAAACGTTCAAAGCTGGAACCAAATTGATCACTTTTCTGTCATGGTGCTTGAGGGGATCGGTTGTAAGGGATTGGCTACTGGGCTTGGGTTCGGTTGTGACCAGAGCTTGGCTAGGGTTGGTCATGGTTCAAGGGAAGAGTCCTAGCCACGCTAGGACTCGAGACAAGAGGCTGGGAAGGAGTCCTAGCAAGCTAGGACTCCAACCCGTAAGCTGCTAGGAAGTTGCGCAGGTTTCAGCAACATGGCAGGAAGAGTTGGCTCGGCCTGGGGGCTCTGGGCTTGGGTAGGTCAAGTTGTTAGGGCCCTAGGAGAGTGCTTGGGGTGCTGGTTCAAGGGGTGGCTCGATGGTTAGAGGCCCAGCAACAGAAACAAGAGTTATAGTGCAAGTGGGTTTCTCGGCCAGGTTGTGTTGCTGGGATGTATGACTTCGGTTTTCAAGCATGGGGCTGAGTCCTATGGGTTCTAAGGGTGCAGGAGGGTCCCTAGAGGGGCTGGTCATGAGTTGGTGCAGGGTGGCTCGATGGGGCTCGAGCCAAACACAAAAAAACGAGAGGTAGAAGCTCTTGGCAGCAAGTATGCGTGAGGTTGCTGTCAAGCTTCAGTGGGTGGCTGCTCGCGTCCAGGGGTTTGGGTCGGTCTGGGCTTGATCTGGGCGTTGTTCAGGGAAGGTTAGGGTCATGGGTGGTCGGTGGTTAAGGGCTGGTAGAGTCCTAGGCGGCTAGGAGTCCCAATGCAACAAGGACACTACAAACACACACACGTGCAGAATTTTAGGTCGACTTCCAGGACGTTTTTGGTCGGGCTATGGCTGGTTGTTTGGGCTTGGCTTGGTCAGTAGGGTCCCTAGGTGGATTGGCTAAGTTTTGACTCAAGGTGGCTCGGGCGTGGCTCGGGTAAATTAGGAGATGGCTCGGTGTGTTCGAATAGGTGTCAAAAACGAGATTTTAAGAACTAAAAATGGAGCCATGGGTTCACGGGTGTGGCTCATGACTTGGAAGGGTAGAATAAATCATAAAAAGGTTATGGTAAAAATTTGGGATCAAAATAATGAGTTTTGGTTTTATTCGGGATTTAATCGCCGCACGAAACGCTAATTAACGAGTTAATTGAAAAGCCTAGTTTAAACTTTATAAAATTATGGAAAATTAGGTTTAAGCTTAAATAATTATTAGAAGTCTAAGTTTTCAATTTGGGAATTTTATATTAAGGTTTGGTTTAATTTGAGATTAAAACGCATTAATACGTCACATTTAAAGATTAATTTAAAAGTCATCGAATTAAGCTAAATAAAAATGTGAGAAAATTCATGTAGGTTTAAATAATTATTTGGGACATGTTAGAGTCAATGGAATTAAGAAAAAGTCCAAAACGTGAAATTTTACGTCTAGGGGTAAAATGGTCTTTTTGCACCTAAAAATTAGTAAACGTCATGACAGTGCCCTATTTGCTTTTTTATATGTTAATATGATTATGTAACATGTTTATGAATTTTTATATGTTGAAATATGATTTTTAAATGTCCATGGATTATTAAGGGTTAAATTGGTTATTTAAAAGATATGTTGCATGCTTGGTTTAAAAATAAAATGATATTATATGCATATTTTTATAAGTGATGGAAATACGACATGTTGAAGGATGTGAAGGGATTGTGACTACTGAATATGTTGGAAATATCGTGAGGGTTATGGTCCCAGTGGGAGCCCGACGATCGTGTTTCCTTGGATACGGATACGAATACGTGATACGAATACGAATATGTTAATACGTTGGCCAAGGCCCAGTTGACCGGTGAGAGTGTTGCTGGTGTCCCCGCCGCCCAGTACTGTGGTTTCTTTAGATGGATCCATCGCCCAATACGTTTAAGAATACGAGTCACAATCAACGATCTGAATTCAACCTACACGAACATGAATACGAATATGAATATGATTATATTGATATGAACATGACATGAATATGAATATGTTGATATGAATATGAATATGTTTATGTTTTTATGAAAATGTTTTTATGCATCATGAAAATGTTTATGAAAATGGTTATCTTTTAAGTTTATGCATCTTCATGAAAATGATATTTTAAGTATAAGTATTTTTCACTGTTATATGTTAACTGTATTACGTATTACTCGTTATCAAGAATATGACGTGTTGAGTCGTTAGACTCACTAGGTGTGATTGATGCAGGTGATATTTATTATGAATATGATAATGGAGGTCTTGATGGTTGACTTGACTGGACTGAAGGTGCACATAACCCGAGGACCGACGTTAGTTTTTCGCACTAGTTATTATTTATGATTTTAAGTAATGTTAAAGATATTTTTACGACGTTTTATTTATGAGTGGTTTTTGAGAGGTTATAGTATGGGCTATACTTTTCAAAGGTTAGTTGGTTGATTTATTTTAAAATGATGTCAAAATATTTTATGCTTGTGTATGCAATTCGGCCGATGCTATGTGAGGTTTTAAAAAAAAAAATTTCTAGTACGTTTTAAGAAAACGAATAAGCAGACGTTTCACTATCAGTGATACCTGGGGAATCATGGGACGATGATACTAGACGCTCTTACCATTATTCGATGGGTTTAATCAGAAATATGATTTCTGACATTATCACGATCAATTGTTAATACATCGAATGGGGCAAATTAGGGTAAACCCGAATAAAGGATTATGTCCTGAATCACAAAGAGTTGTGAACCCACGGCTAACTGTATCCCTGAATCATTGAGGTTCACACAAGCACTGGATCATTTGTTCCCATTGAGAGAATAAATTCATGGAGTTGAATTTATATTATGATATAGTAAATTCAAGGAATTGAATTTATGATAATTAAATTTTGAGAAAATAAAATCAAGGAGTTGAATTTATAAAATTTGATAATTTAATTTATTAAACTCAAAAATTGAGTTTATTAAATATTAAATTTTGGAAGTGATAAATTCAATGAGTTGAATTTATAATTTAAATATTAAATTTAAATGTTGAATTTATAATGAATTTAATTTATTAAGCTCAAAAGTTGAGTTTATTAAATATTAAATTAAATATAGTTGGAAGTATGTTTAATGGGCTTGTAGGAGTACGAGTCCAACATACTGAATAATTAAAATTCTTAATGGACTTTGATTAATTAATTAAACTAGTTGGACTAGCCCAATTAATTAATCAAGCCCATTAATGTTAATTACGATAACTAAGTCATGACTTGATTATAAAAGAGAGTTGAGAGGCCATAACTCTAGCCACCACAACACACTAATTTTCGAAATGGATCCTCCCTTTTCTCTCCAAAATTTGGGCCCTCTCTTTTTGAAAAGGAGTTTGAGCCGTCTCTCAAACTTTGATCTCTAACGTAAAATTTCTTCTAATTTTTCTAGTGCAAATTAGAAGAGGAACAAATATTCTAGTCGTAGATCTAAAGAACGTTCGTAGGGAATTCATCAAGAGCTATCTCCGCTAACCCCGTAATAGTTGGAGCCGTGTGAATCTCTCACCAAAGATATAAAGTTTAAACTCCATATGAATGTTTAATTATAAAAATCATACGAGTGCTTAAACAAGTATTTTGATTGTCAAAATAAAATAAAAGTTTTAAAACTTTCGCTGCGTTTTGGGCACGAGAAAACCGAGATCCAACACTATCTCCACCCAAACCCCCATCATTACTCTACTTAAAGCCACAAATGTCCGAAACATGTCCCATGTTATTGCATTTGTCACAATATTTCGGTTTCAGTTCATATTTAAATTTGAGCAAAAACACTTTTTCCAGTCGGCAATTTAACCAAGTACTCCCATAATCTTTGTTTCTTAGCATCTAACTCAACTAGAACACCCCATAATCTTTGTTTCTTAGCATCTAATTGACGGCATAGGTAGAACCCCTCTTGGAAATTGAAAGTTTATCCGTATGAATTGGTTTTCCCACTACCGACGCTGTTCGACTTAATGCTTGAGTTGTCCAGCAATCGGCCGGGAGTCCATAGATTTGAAACCAAGATGGAAGGAAGACCATATCATCCTTAGTAAGTAGAAAACAACTCAGGAGATTCTTCGAGAACAATTGCCTTCCCAAAATCATGTACGATCCACCATTCAATACATTATCCCTCTCCACCTCACTTGAGAATTGAAATTTAATCCATCAATTATCCTTGAAGAAGAATTTCACATTATTACCCCTTCCTTTCACAAAATTTAGCACACCACAAGGACTAGGACTAGGCCTAGGCCCCATCACATATCCAATAAGCTGTCTCAGTTCTTGAACTGCCCATCTATGGGCCATTGGTATCCTGTCAAACGGCTACTTCACTATCTAGTTGACACTCTTGATTATAGAATTTATAGTCTAATGCTTAGCAAACAATCTCCATCTACTCTTCATGCCTTTGCCGATGTTGATTGGGTTGGTGATCCTATTGACAAAACCTCGACCTATGGTTTGTCTTATCTTTATTGGTGTCAATCCAATCACTTGGAGTTCCAAATATAAAAAGACGATGATCGAACTTTCACTTAGGCAGAATATCGAGCGGTTAATAGGATATGATAAATGAATGATAGATAATTAGAGTGATAAGAAAATGGAAAGCAAGGATAAAAAATTTAACATGATAAGTTATTGTTATTTGATGTGATTTTAAAATTGAGGATTAATTTTATGTATTTATTATAATGACCAAAATACTCTCGATTTTATTTTTCTTTCTCCTGTATCTTTTTTAAAATTAAATAATTATTATTGTTATTGTTATAACTACATATATATTTACTTTTCAAAATAAAAACAAATCATCACTTAATATGTTGCCATCAATATTTCTTCAAACATTATTTTTTCTTATTCAAATTTACGCATATTAAATCATTTGTGACAAAAAAAAATTTTAATTATTATTTCTCATTATAAATTTAACCCAAATTTTACATCCTCCCTCTGACACTCCCAAGTCTCATCTAATTCCTTCTATGCACTCTCGTCTTTTCCCATCTTCTTTCTTCTTCCTCCTTAGTTTATGCTATATATTAAATTTTCATATCTATTTTTGACAAAATCTTTCTTCGAATTCTAAGTCGTGCTAAAGGTTCCAATCTCATTTTGTTTTACCGAGCTTTACATTTGTGTTCTGATATTTCTTGTAAATAATGGCGTACATCGAAAAAAATACATTTTGAGTGATAAATAATTTAAAGATGTTGACAAATAATATAATATGATAAAAATATATTATATTTGGTATGATTATAATATGGACAAACTTTTAACAATTCCTCATTTCTTCTCAACTTTCTCCTTACTCTCATCCCTTTATTTCTTTGATTTAACTCTACATTTTTCTAAAATTTTCAAAAACATCCTCAATCTTCATGATTCTGGTACATGGCATTGTTATACATATCGAACATGTTCTTAAAAGCATAGCCTCAAAGACATATAGTTACGTAAGGTTTTCAGGCTATATATTATATTCAGATGATCAATTTTTTATTTTTTTATATATGGCCCATCATGGTTCTATATAATAAATTAAACAGTTTACCTCTTTGACCAGAGTGTCTTTGGGTTATGTCCACCGAGTTTTATAGACTGCTCTTCACAGCCCAACCACACAATCGCAACCGATGGTTTCTGACGTAGATTCCTTCAACAGCACTTAGCACAAACTGTTTCGTTTCCTACCTCAGTATGTATAGTAAAGTAGTTCAATTTGAAACTAATACATGAGAGGGGTGACCGACAATTTCGGTTGGGAATAAATCTAGCAAGCGGACTACGTCAAGTTATAGTATTTGGAGATGAGTCCAGGTATCGTACCCACAGATATCGATGTTTAAATACTAGAATATGAACTATTTTTCCTAATTTAGGCTAATAAAATTCAAATGATGTGAGATAAATTAATTAAAACTAAATAACACAATTTAAAAAAATTAACTAAAGCAAAACTAATCCAAACTATTAATTTAGACGAAAATTCAAATTATTTAAAGACGACTAAGGCGCACAACGGTACCGAGACAAGTTATAATCTACGTGTCAAATTCATATTCAATAAATTAATTATTTAATTCACGACGGAATTCCCAAAATTATTTATTAAACGATTCCTCGAATTAAAAAACTTAATTAAATCTAACATTCCAATTATTCCTAACTGAATTTAATTAGATTCAACCGCATTAGATCGCTGTGAAATTCCAGTTTTTCAACCTAAATTCGCACACTGAAATTGTAATACCCGAAAAAAAACCAATATGCGTATATATGTGCATAATTTCTATTATTTAATTTTAAATGGTTATTTTTTTAAGAAATGATTGATTTAATTGCATTTAAATCATTTACGTTATTTTTAAGGATTTTAAATCGCGTATTTCAAATTTTAGCTTTTTAGATATTTAAGCGAGATCGGACCGGAGATAGAAAATCGGAGATGAATTTTATGATCCAAAAATATTCCTAAATTTATTCCGAGCTAAGAAATAATTTATTTTGTTGAAATCAAGTGGATTTAAGTCTATTTTAATTAATTAATCACCAATTTAATTATAGGCTTCTTAATTCATCTAGATTGTGCTTAATTAACTTTTAATCAAGCTTATCTAACATAGGATTCTACTTAGCAAAGCTTAAATAAAATCTTACACTAATTGAGAAGACAAGTCTCGGTCATCTCCACTCCACACAATTCCAATGAATACCATTTAACTCTCAACAACAAGAAAACAAAGGCCAACCAATCAACATGCATGTTTTTCCCCCCAACTTGGCATCATTTACTCCCCCATGCACACCATATTTGACCACAAGCCTTCACCATCTTCTTCACTTTCCCTAGAACGAAATATTAGAGAATTAGAAGCTCTCATTCTTGGCCAAGACAACAACAATAGCAAGGTTTCTTCATTTTCGTTGCCGTGTCTCCCGATCCGACGTATTGTGTTGTTTATTGTAAAAACAACTTAAGGCATGTCTATATTATTTCTTTGCTCTTCAATCAAGTTATATATCTATTTTTAAACCATTACATGTGCTTGATCCATGACAAAACCGAAATCATGTCAAGAACAATAGAAAAAATCTGTGCAGAATGTTTTCTCGGCCATCTTCAGGCTTCACGGTTGTTGTTGGTTTTGTGATTTCAGGGGTTGGCTCGGTTCCAGGCACTCAAGGCTGCATCTAGACATGTACTAGGGCATGTTGGGGTCATGTTAGTTCATTGATTCCAGCCCCTACACACTGGAGGAAGAGATTTGACAGCAACTTCCCATAGCTGCCATTTCGAGTCTCAATTTCTGATTCTTGTTTGTCTAAGGCAAGGGTTCGGTTCTTGGTTGGCCTAAGGCCTATAACCATGGTTTGAACACTTCCTTAGCATGTCTAGGACATGACCAAGATGACCTTTCATGGCTTGGTTCATGGTCCCATCGGTTTTAAAAATAAAACAAGAACAGAGCCCCATCGGTATTCATTTTTCTGGTTTTAGTTGTGTGTGTTGAGTTTCGAATTTATGGTGTCAAGGGGGTTGTGGTTGGCTTCTAGCCCTTAGCCATGACTCATACAACACCTTATCATGTCTAGTATGGACCATGGTTAACCTCATAACCATTGGATCCTTCATTTGACAGCAAAACAAGCAAGACACCCCACGCGTGTGAGGTGTGTTCTCGGTTTGAGCTTTATATTGTCCTAGGTGTTTGGGTGGATCTTGGTTGGCTTCTAGCCCTTAGCCATGGTTCACACAATACCTCATGGTGTTTAGATCAAGCCATGGTTGATCATATGGCCACTGGAATGATACATGACAGCAAGAACAAGCAACACTCCCCACGGTACAGCATATGTGTTCTCGGGTGAAGCTTTGGAATATTTTGGGTGGTTGCTTTGATTGTGGTTGGCCTAGGGCCCTTAGCCATGGTTCAAACCACACCTTAGGATGTTGGTAAGATGCTCTGGTCGGTGGTTCAAGCCCCAATAGCCATTAGCCTTGTAAACAAAGCAACACAAGCAAAGCAGCTGCCGCTGGAATTTTACAGCAGCTTGGGCTTCGGTTCAGAGGTCATGTACGAGTTCTTGGTTGGCTTTTAGCATATGGCCTTGGACTGGACAGTACCTTGTTGAGTTAGGAAGGTCATGTTTTTGGCCGTTTGTGATTTGGTTAAGTTTAGAGGTTGTACGAGAATTTACGGTGCAATGTGCCAAAGTGACTCTCGAAAGAGCGTTTCATGATTTTGGCCTCCATGCACAATTTTCGTGTATTACAGCCCTTGGTATATATTTTCCAGTATTTTAGGTGTATTTTAATCATGACTAATCGATGGTTCGATGTTGGTTCGATGTTGATTCGAGTTGGTACGGAGTCATGGTTAAATACTAAGTTTGTTGGACGTAATTGTCTCGTTTTTAGTTTGAATATGAAGTGTTGGTCAAGATGAGATTATTTGCATGTGTCTCATGTTAGAATTAGGTCGTAGCGAGCCTATGAACGATCCAACTCAATTGGTAAATTAAAACAGGATAATAGTTATATTACGTGCATAAAAATAGAAAATGTTTATTTTTGAGATATATGCGATATGTCTTGTGGCCACCTTACGCTTATGGGATTGCTTCACCTGGTGACTTACGACCGGTTTACGATTATGTATGGGTACGGATATCCAGTCCAAGGGCTGTGATGATCTCTACCGCCCAGTATACAGTGGTTTAGTCTGATCAGACGTGCATGTTATGATATGGGCCACTTGCGTAGAACATGATCTCTACAGAAAAATTACGATATGATATGTTATGACATAGCTCTATCGAGCAAAGCTTTTACGTATGATTTTCAGATATGCACGTATTTATAATTTCTCACGATACTATTTTCACGTTACGCTTTACGATACGATATTTTTACGTTGCAGGCGATTTTATGATATATTTACTTGTTATTCATGATATATGCATGCTGGGTCTTTAGACTCACTAGACTTGATTGATGTAGGTACTGACGATGCAGAGGCTGAGGGCGGGGACCAGTGAGTTAGCTCGGATCGGCGGTAGTACGAACCCGAGGACCTCACATTTAGTTATTCAGTTTTATGTTCAAACTCTTGTTATAACTTTTATATATTTTAAGTTATTGTTTAAAACATTATTCAGTTTCCGCTGCGATGTTTATGTTAAACCGTTGGGTTATTTTATGAAAGATTTTATACGTTGCAAGTTTATTTATTTAAAGAGAAAATTTTTAATAATTCCGCAAAATTATGAATACGAAATACGGGCCCTCACAGTTGGTATCAGAGCCAGGTTTCTTGTAAAGGGTTGTACTTACTACTGATCTCGAGAAGCTCACGAAGTCACGTCTTAAGTCTGTAAGTCCTACTTTCACGTATTACAATTTTTTTTACCATGAAATAGTTTACCAGCATGTTCTCCTGAAATATTTTATCAGTATATTCTCATAAAAAAAAATTTATGTCAAGATTATGTTTTAGCAAATATATATTTAAATTTCAAGAAAAATAGTAGAATTATGCATGATTGGTTAAGTAAGGATTTTACATGGTACAGTATGCGTCCTAGACGATCTATTGACCGCCTGAGGGGTGCTGAGAGCGAGGCTGATGAGACTCAGAACCGTTATGAGGATAGAAGTCCACCGCCACCTACTCCACCACCTGATATGCATACCCAGATGATGGCGGGTATGACTCAGTTCTTCGCACAGTTTGCGAGGAACAATGCTGCAGCGGTAGCAAGGCCGCCTAGACCCGAGGCTATATATGAGCGGTTCATGAGGATGAACCCGAAGGAGTTCACTGGGACGTCTGATCCCATGGTTGCTGAGGGATGGATTAAGTCCCTAGAGGTTACTTTCAGATTTATGGAGCTGGAGGATTTGGACAGGGTCCGCTGTGTGACCTATCTTTTTGGAGGAGACGCCCGTCTATGATGGGAGGGCACATCTGTAGCTCTGGATCTAGCTACTCTCAGTTGGACGCGCTTTAGAGAGGTATTCTTCTCTAAGTATTTTACTGATGACGTGCGTTCGAGGTTGACCAGGGAGTTTATGACCCTGAGACAGGGTGACATGACTGTTACGGAGTTTATCTGTAAGTTCGAGAGGGGTTGTCACTTTGTACACCCGATCGCGAACGACGAGGGTGCCAGACTTAGGCATTTCATGGATGGATTGTGGTCGATCTTGCGCCGTGATGTTAGGGTTGCTGGCCCTACGACATATGAGGTCGCGGTCTCTAAAGCTATTGCTGCAGAGCAGGATCAGAGAGATATCGAGAATGACCGCCAGGGTAAGCGGCCATTTCAGGCGCCCCACCGCCCTCCTCAGCAGCAGCAGCATAAGAGGCCTTTCCATGGCCCATCAAGGAGCAGAGATCAGCAGCAGCAGCAGGGACGTGTGGTCCCGAGGAGGCAGGAGTACCCGGTCTGTGACAGGTGCACACGCCGCCATACTGGAACTTGCATGTATGGCTCTGGGAAGTGTTTCAAGTGTGGCGGTACTGGCCATTTGCTAAAGGATTGTCCTCAGGGGACATTGCCTACTCAGGGCAGAGTGTTTGCACTCCATGCAGTGGAGGCGAACCCAGGGACTATGCTCTTGACAGATATCTTAAATATTTAAGTTTATATTTGGAAAAATTTTAGCATATTTTATTCAGCGTTTTGGGATTAATTGCTTTGAATTATGGGGTTATAAGATTTGAACTTAGAAATTGTGATAAGGTTGCATGTTCTATTCGGGTTGTTTTGGGGAATATAAGTTAGAAGAACTTTGACCTTTGCATGTCCATAGGATTAATTCTGGTAAATTATTGGGTTTAGATAGTTGTTCCAACCTTTCAGGAAGAATATTTACAGGCGGAGCTTCTACGAACGCCTTGATTTATTCAGGTGCCACTCATTCATCCATATCTGAGACCTTTGCGAATTCCATCGAGGTCAAGACGATTGAATTGGATGTGGCGTATTCTGTGTTTATTCCATCTGGCGAGGAGATGGCAGCGACTAGCGTAGTACGAGACATAGACCTCGAGCTTCATGGAAATCTTGTCTATGTGGATTTGATCGTGCTGCCAATGCCAGAGTTCGATATTATCCTTGGGATGGATTGGCTGCACAAGAACAGAGTACTTATTGATTTTCAGCGGAGATCTGTTCTAGTACGACCGCTTGGAAGGGAGCAATTCCTATTTGAGCCTGACCGGTACTTTAATTTTCCTATCATGATATCTTGTATTCAGGCTAGGAAGCTCATGCATAGGGGTTGTCGAGCATTCATTGCGACCATTATATCTGTTCCCGAGGTACCCAGCCAGTCAGTTGCAGAAGTCCCAATTGTCAGACTTTTCAGACGTTTTTCCCGATGACGTCTCTGGTAGACCACCTGTACGAGAGGTTAAGTTTTCGATCGATCTTATGCCAGGTACCGTGCCTATCTCTAAGGCGCCATACAGATTAGCACCGTCAGAGATTGTTGAGCTCAAGAAACAGATTCAGGAGCTTCTTGACAAGGAGTTTATTCGCCCGAGTTTCTCTCCATGGGGCGCGCATGTCTTATTCGTGAAGAAGAAAGACGGATCTATGAGGCTTTGCATTGACTACAGGGAGTTGAACAGGGTTACAGTGAAGAATAAATACCCACTTCCGAGGATCGAGGATTTGTTTGATCAGTTGCAGGGAGCCTCAGTATTCTCCAAGATAGATCTGCGTTCCGGATATCACCAGTTGAGGGTGAAAGAAGCCGATACTTTTAAGACTGCTTTTAGGACTCGTTATGGGCACTTCGAGTTCCTTGTGATGCCGTTCGGTCTGACGAATGCGCCAGCGATCTTCATGGATCTCATGAATCGTGTATTTCAGCCGTATCTTGTTCAGTTCGTTATTGTATTCATAGATGACATTCTCGTCTACTCAAAGAGTCAAGAGGATCACAACAGGCATCTGACCGCAGTATTGCAGACGTTGCAGAGGCACAAGCTGTTCGCTAAGTTCAGCAAGTGCGAGTTCTGGTTGGAGAAAGTGGCGTTCCTAGGCCATATCATATCTAGCAGTGGCATTGAGGTAGACCCAGCGAAGGTTGCGACAGTCAGAGATTGGGAGGTGCCGCATAGTGCATCAGAGATCCGTAGTTTCCTTGGTCTAGCATGATACTATCGGAAGTTTATTCAGGGTTTCTCCTCTATCGCAGTTCCACTCACGTCATTGACTAAGAAGAATGCTAAGTACGTGTGGAGTGATGAGTGCCAGAAGAGCTTCGATTCTTTGAAGCAAGCTCTTATTTCAGCGCCGATCTTGGCCATGCCTTCAGTTCCCGGAGATTTTGTATTGTATACCGATGCTTCAAAGCTCGATCTAGGCGCAGTGTTGATGCAGCATGGGAAAGTAATAGCGTATGCTTCTCGTCAGTTGAAGATCCACGAGAAGAACTACCCTACTCATGATCTTGAGTTAGCTGCTGTAGTATTTGCCTTGAAGATTTGGAGGCATTATATATACGGAGAGAAGTGTCAGATCATTACCGACCACAAGAGCCTCAAGTATTTCTTCACGCAGAAAGAGTTGAATATGCGTCAGAGGCGTTGGTTGGAGTTAGTCAAGGATTATGACTTTGACATTAGCTACCATCCTGGTAAAGCTAATGTAGTAGCGGATGCTTTGAGCCGAAAAGTCGCAGTGATAGCTCATTTGACAGTTCAGAGACCTCTTCAGAGTGAGATTCAGAGATTTGATCTAGAGATTTATACTCGAGATAGAGTTCCCCGTCTATCTATCTTGACGATTAAGTCTTCTTTATTTGACCGTATTCGGAGCGGTCAGTCATCTGATGAGCAGTTGGCGAAGTGGAGGCATAGAGATGAGGTGAAGGGCAGTGTTTTGTACACAGTGAGTGATGGCATTGTTTGTTATCAAGATAGGATATGGGTTCCTAGCAGTGATTCTATTCGAGCAGACATATTAGCTGAGGCCCACATGTCCCCGTACTCTATTCATCCTGGGAGTACGAAGATGTACAAGGATCTGCTGATGTTATATTGGTGGCCCGGTATGAAGAGAGAGATCCGGAGATTTGTATCCGAGTGTTTGACTTGTCAGCTTGTGAAAGCTGAACATCAGAGACCAGCCGGCTTACTCAAGCCACTTCCTATTCCCGAGTGGAAGTGAGAGAACATTAACATGGATTTCGTGGTTGGTTTACCGAAGTCGGCTAGAGGTTCGAATGCTATATGGGTGATTGTTGATCGTCTTACCAAGTCAGCGAATTTCTTGCCTATTAAGACGACTTTCTCCATGATTTAGTATGCCGAGTTATATATCCGTGAGATAGTCCGATTGCACGGTATCCCAGTCTCTATTTTTTCTGACAGAGATCCGAGATTCACTTCCTCATTTTGGAAGAGTCTGCATTCAGCGTTTGGTACGAAGTTGTTGTTTAGCACAGCTTTTCACCCTCAGACAGATGGTCAATCAGAGAGAGTTATTCAGATCTTGGAAGATCTTCTCCATGGTTGTGTTATCGATTTCTCAGGGAGCTGGGAATCGAAGTTTCCATTAGTGGAGTTTACCTATAACAACAGCTTTCAGTCGTCTATAGGTATGGCTCCTTATGAAGCACTGTACGGAAGGAAGTGTAGATCGCCTATTCATTGGGATGAAGTAGGCGAGAGATCAGAGTTAGGACCAGAGATCGTTCAGCAGACTGCTGATCTAGTAGTCGTAATCCGTGATAGGATGAGGACTGCTCAGAGTCGACAGAAGAGTTATGCCGACCGGAGGAGGAGAGATCTAGAGTTTGTCTGTGACCATGTTTTCGTGAAGATAGCACCGATGAAGGGTGTCATGAGATTCGAAAAGAAGGGGAAGCTTAGTCCGAGGTTCATCGGACCATTTGAGATTCTCGACAGAGTTGGTACATTAGCATATCGTGTTGCTCTTCCGTCGAATCTGGCCGGAGTACACAATGTGTTCCATGTGTCGATGTTGAGGAAGTATTTAGAGAACCCTTCTCATGTGATGAACTTTGATCCGTTGCAGTTTTCTCCGAACTTGTTTTATGAAGAGAGACCAGTGCAGATCTTAGACCGTAAGGAGAAGAAACTTCGGAACAAGGTGATCAAATCAGTGAAGGTCAAGTGCCTTAATCATTCCGATTAAGGTCAAGTGCCTTAATCATTCCAGATTTATTCGGTTAGTTCTAATTTCGAGAACGAAATTTTATTTAAGGGGGGGAGTGTTGTAATACCCGAAAAAAAACCAATATGCGTATATATGTGCATAATTTCTATTATTTAATTTTAAATGGTTATTTTTTTAAGAAATGATTGATTTAATTGCATTTAAATCATTTACGTTATTTTTAAGGATTTTAAATCGCGTATTTCAAATTTTAGCTTTTTAGATATTTAAGCGAGATCGGACCGGAGATAGAAAATCGGAGATGAATTTTATGATCCAAAAATATTCCTAAATTTATTCCGAGCTAAGAAATAATTTATTTTGTTGAAATCAAGTGGATTTAAGTCTATTTTAATTAATTAATCACCAATTTAATTATAGGCTTCTTAATTCATCTAGATTGTGCTTAATTAACTTTTAATCAAGCTTATCTAACATAGGATTCTACTTAGCAAAGCTTAAATAAAATCTTACACTAATTGAGAAGACAAGTCTCGGTCATCTCCACTCCACACAATTCCAATGAATACCATTTATCTCTCAACAACAAGAAAACAAAGGCCAACCAATCAACATGCATGTTTTTCCCCCCAACTTGGCATCATTTACTCCCCCATGCACACCATATTTGACCACAAGCCTTCACCATCTTCTTCACTTTCCCTAGAACGAAATATTAGAGAATTAGAAGCTCTCATTCTTGGCCAAGACAACAACAATAGCAAGGTTTCTTCATTTTCGTTGCCGTGTCTCCCGATCCGACGTATTGTGTTGTTTATTGTAAAAACAACTTAAGGCATGTCTATATTATTTCTTTGCTCTTCAATCAAGTTATATATCTATTTTTAAACCATTACATGTGCTTGATCCATGACAAAACCGAAATCATATCAAGAACATTAGAAAAAATCTGTGCAGAATGTTTTCTCGGCCACCTTCATGCTTCACGGTTGTTGTTGGTTTTGTGATTTCAGGGGTTGGCTCGGTTCCAGGCACTCAAGGCTGCATCTAGACATGTACTAGGGCATGTTAGGGTCATGTTAGTCCATTGGTTCCAGCCCCTCCACACTGGAGGAAGAGATTTGACAGCAACTTCCCATAGCTGCCATTTCGAGTCTCAATTTCTGATTCTTGTTTGTCTAAGACAAGGGTTCGGTTCTTGGTTGGCCTAGAGCCTATAACCATGGTTTGAACACTTCCTTAGCATGTCTAGGACATGACCAAGATGACCTTTCATGGCTTGGTTCATGGTCCCATCGGAGTTAAAAATAAAACAAGAACAGCGCCCCATCGGTATTCATTTTTCTGGTTTTGGTTGTGTGTGTTGAGTTTCGAATTTATGGTGTCAAGTGGGTTGTGGTTGGCTTCTAGCCCTTAGCCATGACTCATACAACACCTTAGCATTCTTATCATGGACCATGGTTAATCTCATAACCATTGGATCCTTCATTTGACAGCAAAACAAGCAAGACACCCCACGCGTGTGAGGTGTGTTCTCGGTTTGAGTTTTGTATTGTCCTAGGTGTTTGGGTGGATCTTGGTTGGCTTCTAGCCCTTAGCCATGGTTTACACAATACCTCATGATGTTTAGATCATGCCATGGTCGATCATATGGCCACTGGAATGATACATGACAGCAAGAACAAGCAACACTCCCCACGGTACAGCATATGTGTTCTCGGGTGAAGCTTTGGATTGTTTTGGGTGGTTGCTTTGATTGTGGTTGGCCTAGGGACCTTAGCCATGGTTCAAGCCACACCTTAGGATGTTGGTAAGATACTCTGGTTGGTGGTTCAAGTCCCAATGGCCATTAGCCTTGTAAACGAAGCAACACAAGCAAAGCTGCTGCCGGTGGAATTTTACAGCAGCTTGGGCTTCGGTTCAGAGGTCATGTACGAGTCCTTGGTTGGCTTTTAGCCTATGGCCTTGGACTGGACAGTAGATTATTGAGTTAGGAAGGTCATTTTTTTGGCCGTTTGTGATTTGGTTAAGTTTAGAGGTCGTACGAGAATTTACGGTGCAATGTGCCAAAGTGACTCTCGAAAGAGCGTTTCATTATTTTGGCCTCCATGCACAATTTTCGTGTATTACAGCCCTTAGTATATATTTTCCAGTATTTTAGGTGTATTTTAATCATGACTAAATGATGGTTCGATGTTTTTTCGAGTTGGTACGGAGTCATGGTTAAATACTAAGTTTGTTGGGCGTAATTGTCTCGTTTTTAGTTTGAATATGAAGTGTTGGTCAAGATGAGATTATTTGCATGTGTCTCATGTTAGAATTAGGTCGCAGCAAGCCTGAGAATGGTCCAACTCAATTGGTAAATTAAAACAGGATAATAATTATATTACGTGCATAAAAATAGAAAATGTTTATTTTTGAGATATATGCGATATGTCTTGTGGCCACCTTACGCTTATGGGATTGCTTCACCCGGTGACTTACGACCGGTTTACGATTATGTATGGGTACGGATGTCCAGTCCAAGGGCTGTGATGATCTCTACTGCCCTGTATACTGTGGTTTATTCTGATCAGACGTGCATGTTATGTTATGGGCCACTTGCGTAGAACATTATCTCTACAGAAAAATTACGATATGATATGTTATGTCAGAGCTCTATCGAGTAAAGCTTTTACGTATGATTTTCAGATATGCACGTATTTATAATTTCTCACGATACTATTTTCACGTTACGCTTTACGATACGATATTTTTACGTTGCAGGCGATTTTATGATATATTTACTTGTTATTCATGATATATGCATGCTGGGTCTTTAGACTCACTAGACTTGATTGATATAGGTACTGACGATGCAGAGGCTGAGGGCAGGGACCAGTGAGTTAGCTCGGATCGGCGGTAGTACGAACCCGAGGACCTCACGTTTAGTTATTCAGTTTTATGTTCAAACTCTTGTTATAACTTTTATATATTTTAAGTTATTGTTTAAAACATTATTCAGTTTCCGCTGCTATGTTTATGTTAAACCGTTGGGTTATTTTATGAAAGTTTTTATACGTTGCAAGTTTATTTATTTAAAGAGAAAATTTTTAATAATTCCGCAAAATTATGAATACGAAATACGGGTCCTCACAGAAATCGAATACTATTTCTAATCAATTTAACCATGTGTTGATTGATGTGTGAAGCAAATATTAATCTATCGCCTTCCGGTTTTAGATTAACCAACAAATATTCAATTTAATTAGCCAGATTAAAAGAACACGTGATAAACGACATCAATCAATGAATAAAAATAAATAATAAAATTGAATCAAACTCAAAACATAAAAAATAATCTGTCTCGGCCCTAGCGTGGCCTTAGTCTATAAAAATCTACTCATAAACTAAAAATAAAATTCAAAATCAGTGTTTAAATTCAATGAAAAAAACATAGCTAAGAAAGAAAAAAAAATTCTCAGTGATTTGTAGCGTGTGGGAGGAATTCCTCCAGCTTTTGTCTTCTGTCTTCCTCCCTTCTTTTCCTTCTTCCGTGCTAGTGCTACTTCACAGTAGCTTCTGTTCCTTTCTTCCGCGGTCTTCTGCGCATCTTTCTTCCTGTACGTTCTTTTATCCTTATCAATGGGTCTCTTCCTCCAAATCTTTTTAAGTCCATCTCAAATAAAAGAAAGTGTAGATAAGATCTTTATCAATATTTACATAGATTTTTCAAGATTTCAATATCATCAAGGAATAAAAATATTTTATTTTCTTTCTTTTGATATTTTTTTTTGAAGTCTTGTAAATTCATCTTTTATTCCAAATTTAATCAATTTCCTCTTTTATTCAAATCTACAATTATTAATTCAATTAAGCACATAATTAGGGATAAAAATATAAGATAAGGGCAAATATTATTAAATCAAATCCCCAAAATCTTTTCAAGATTTTGCCTTATCAGTCCCCCCACACTTAGCCTTTGTTAGTCCTCGAGAAAATCAAAAGAATAAAAATATTATGAAGGAATATTCAATGATTCACCACACAAAATGACACAATCAACACTTTTCAACCTACCAAATTCCTTCACACTCAATCAAAATATCACACTTCGAAGATCATAAAATTCACCTTCGTGGCAACTTTAAAAATCAAGCATTCACTAGAAAAGATCAAGATAATGAGACGTGTGTAGTGTGGAGGTCAAAACTCATGTTCCTCAAAGGTGTTTTAGTTCAAGGAGTGCTCATATTTTCTGAATTTTTTTATATATAAAGAAACTCTCCATAAGCTTATCCTTCATATCTTTCTCCACTAAATGTTGGAGGAATATGACTCGGTCAATAGGTCATTTCAAGCTTATAATGTTAAGCCACGGCCAACGGCTACAATAAAGGTTGGGAATTTCAAAATGAGAGAAAATAAACAATTTAATCATATATCGCACTCTTCATCTCTTATCTTCCTTCCCTTATGGAATTTCATCATTCATCCACCTAACCTTTTCATCTTCCTTGTACTTTCATTCATATTCCCCCATATTT
This sequence comes from Primulina tabacum, assembly GCF_025594145.1. Classification (NCBI taxonomy): domain Eukaryota; kingdom Viridiplantae; phylum Streptophyta; class Magnoliopsida; order Lamiales; family Gesneriaceae; genus Primulina; species Primulina tabacum. Next base: position 28,513,376 of record NC_134554.1, read on the forward strand.
TCTTTCTCTTCCTCTAGTTTTTTTTCGATCTTCAACAACATTCCCTTTTAGGTTTTTCAATCATCAGATCATACAACGTTCAATCCTCCTTCTTTTCTTTTATAATTATATATATCTTTTTATCAACTCATTTCTCATTCTTCATGATTTTTTTCAAACTCTTCCAATTTTTCTTATCAATCAGCACATGAGAGTTATTAAAAATTTTAAAGCGCTAAAAAGTTTATTTCTCTCAAAATTAAGGCAGAGGAATAATGTATGAGCTAAAATTGGGTAGTTGATGTGGGATTTTGAAGGAATACGAATGGGGGCTAATTGTATGTCTTTGACACAATCCATTTGATTTATTAGGCTCAAAAGGGAATACTAGGGATATGAATGATGCATTGGTAGGCTCGAAAGGCTCAAATGGTCCAAAGATCGCCTAAATCATCCTCAGGTCATTTTCCTCTGTATTTTCGCCTCGAAAGATAATCAGACAAGTTCTAGACTGTTTCTTTTCTTCTTTTTTTTCAACATTTTATATATATATATATGAGCTCACCTCTTGCCAATTCACAATTAATTCATATAAGTATGACTTAAAGTGCATATATGATGTCTCAAAACATGATACAAAACTAGTTTGTGCTCAAATCCTTCGGCTACAACTACAGCTCATCTCAATCAATTCTAGGTATGATTTAATTTCTTGAGTGTTCAAAAATATCACTACAACAATAAATATGGTTATTGTAACACTTTTTTGTAGACACTTTTAATTAAATATTGTTACAAATACTTAATAATGACAATTGTAAAAAATTAATAATGTGTAAAATAAAAAAAATATTATATTAGTTATCTTGACATTTTTAATTGATGTCATTTTTTATATGGAGGGAAACAATTATTTTCCCACATCGTAAAAAATTATTAAAAAACTAAAAATTGTCACTATAAATAAATGTTGGAATATTTGGGTTGGATAAATATTGGAAGAGGGAAAATAATTGTTTCCCTCCATATAAAAAATGACATCAATTAAAAATGTCAGAATAACTAATTTAATATGTTTTTTTATTCCCACATTTATTTTATCTATTTTTGTCTCCTCCTATATTTATCCAACCCAAATATTCCCACATTTGTTATTGTCACTATAAATAACATACACGACACTTTTAATTGTCATTATAAATGATTTTAACTCACATATAAATTTGTCTTTATTACTATAACAACAAGGCAAGTATAAATGTATTTAAAACATGAGTTTTTTTGACATTTAAAATTGTCATTATATGAATAATTAGTAACACGTATGAAGTTGTCATTAACATCTTATAATGACACTAAAAAATGTCAGGAAGTTTGAGACGACATTGGAATAGAGGGCATTTGTTGGAGGTGTCACTAGAACTTAAATATCACTAAATATTGAATATGTTGACATTTATGAATATCACTATAAGGATTTATTCTTGTAGTGTATAGAAAGTCAATTAGTGTATCATGTAATCACTAGTGCGGTTTCTCAAAGAATAACTAAAAAAAATTTTCATGCTCGAGGATTAAACATTGAAGCACATGCTAAGTGTGGTGACCTGAAACAAACACAAATCAAATCCCTCCCACACTTTAGATTTACACTGCCCTCAGTGTCATGCCATTCAAAAAGAATATAGAATTTGGATATAGAATAGTAAGAGAACACTTCCCTGACAGTGTTGCTTTAATTTCCATGGACTGCTACATGGGGATGGTAGAATTCCTTAGTGCTGGAAATCTTTTATTTCAACAGTTTAGCTTTTCCAGAGTCTAAATCATATTCCTTCATTCCAATATTCCCTACACACACCAAAATCACAGAGGATTAAACTAACAAAATGAAAAAAAAATAATAAAATGAAACTAAATAAAATAAATCACTGGGTTGCCTCCCAGCAAGCGCTAAATTTCTTGTCTATAGCTAGACAACTCCCTTTAGAAATTAGTTCGGTTCATGCAAAGGAGTACTCGGCTCCTCTTGCTCTACAATTCCTTCATGAAAAATTTTCCGTCGATGTCCATTCACCTTAAAGGGATTTCCAGAATCTCCACCGATTTCTACAACACCAAATGGAAAAACTTCAGTAACAGTAAAAGGTCCGGACCATTTGGAACGAATTTTACCTGGCATGAGTTTCAAACGAGAGTTATAAAGAAGAACTTTTTGTCCAGACTCAAATTCTCTGTGCACAATCCTTGCATCATGCCACTTCTTTGTCTTTTCCTTGTAGATTTTCGCATTCTCATATGCATCAAGACGAAATTCCTCCAGCTCATTGAGTTTTAGAAGACGCTGATAACCTGTAGCTTGCACATCAAAGTTCAAAAATTTAGTAGCCCATAATGCCCTATGCTCTAGTTCAACAGGAAGGTGACAAGCTTTTCCATAGACCAAACGAAAAGGGAAAGTTCCTATAGGGGTTTTGAATGCTGTTCTGTATGCCCACAACGCATCATCCAATTTACTAGCCCATTCCTTCCTCAAAGATCCAACGATCTTCTCAAGAATTTTCTTAATCTCCATATTTGACACTTCTACTTGACCACTAGTTTGAGGATGATAAGGTGTTACCACCTTGTGCGTGACCCCATATTTAGCTAAAAGAGATTCAAAATTGCGATTACAAAAATGTGTTCCCCCATCGTTAATAATGGCTCTAGGTGTGCCAAATCTTGCAAAAATATTTTTCTTTAAGAATTGGATAACAACCTTAGAGTCATTGGTTCTACAAGCACTTGCTTCCACCCACTTGGATACGTAATCCACAGATACCAAAATATATTTATTTCCTAAGAAATCTGGAAAAGGCCTCATGAAATCAATTCCCCACACATCAAACAATTCACAGAATAAAATATTATTCAATGGCATTTCATGCCTCCTTGAAATATTACCAACACGTTGGCATTCATTGCAATTCAAAACATAGTTGTGTGCATCTTTGAACAGTGTAGGCCAGTAGAATCCAGCTTGAAGGATTTTTGTGGCCGTTTTACTATCCCCAAAATGTTCTCCAGTTGGACCACTGTGACAATGAGAAAGTATAGAACTTACCTCTTCCGTTGGAATACACTTACGAATAATGCCATCTGCACAAATTCTAAACAAAAGAGGATTTTCCCAAAGATAATATTTTAAATCTGAAAAGAACTTCTTTTTCCGCTGATATGTAAGATGAGAAGGAATAAATTTGCATGATAAATAATTGACAAAATCAGCATATCATGGTAAATTAGAGATGGCATAAAGTTTTTCGTCAGGAAATTCATCTCTAATTACATACTTACCTTCCTCGGGCTTCTCCAATCTCGATAGATGATCAGAAACTTGGTTTTCAGTCCCCTTTCGATCCACGATCTCTATGTCAAATTCTTGCAGTAGAAGGATCCATCTTATCAATCTTGGCTTGGCATCCTTCTTGTTTAATAGATACTTCAAAGCTGAATGATCCGTGTGGACTATCACTTTACTCCCTACAATGTATGACCGAAACTTGTCCAAAGCAAACACAACAGCCAGCAACTCTTTTTCTGTAGTAGCATAGTTTAATTGAGCTCCTGAAAGTGTCATGCTTGCATAGTAGATTACATGCAAGAATTTGTCCCTCATTTGCCCCAAAACAGCCCCTAAAGCAATATCACTTGCGTCACACATGAGTTCAAAAGGTAAATTCCAATCTGGTGCGACAATGATCGGCGTGGTGGTCAAATTTTGCTTTAATACCTGAAAATCTTGTAAACAATCCTCAGAAAAAACATAAGGAACATCTTTCATTAGCAAATTAGTTAAAGGCGTAGTAATACTTGAGAAATCCTTGATAAATCGCCTATAAAAACATGCATGCCCAATAAAGCTACGAATTCCTTTGACATTAGTAGGAGGAGGAAGCTTTTCTATGATCTCTACCTTAGCTCTATCCACTTCAATACCTTTTTCAGAAATTTTGTGACCAAGGACAATTCCTTCCCTTACCATGAAATGACATTTCTCCCAGTTAAGTACAAGATTCGTTTATTCACATCTCTTTAGCACTTTTGACAAATTAACCAAACAGGAGTCGAAAAAAGAACCAAAAATAGAAAAGTCATCCATGAAGACCTCAATGTACTTTTCAACCATATCATGAAAAATCGACATCATACAACGTTGAAAAGTAGCAGGAGCATTACACAAACCAAATGGCATTCTTTTATAAGCAAATGTACCATAAGGACAAGTAAAAGTCGTCTTATGTTGATCTTCGGGGTCTATTGGGATTTGCATATATCCAGAATAACCATCTAGAAAACAATAAAAAGCATGACCTGCCAAACGCTCTAACATTTGATCAACAAAAGGTAAGGGGAAGTGATCCTTTCTTGTGGCATCATTCAATTTGCGATAATCAATACAAACACGCCACCCAGTCACAGTTCTAGTGGGGATTAATTCGTTATTTTCATTTTCAACAACAGTGATTCCCCCTTTCTTAGGAACAACATGCACAAGACTTACCCACTTGCTATCGGATATAGGAAAGATCATACCTGCATCAAGGAGTTTGATTACCTCCTTTTTGACGACCTCTTGCATAGCTGGATTCAATCTCCTTTGAGGTTGAGTAGTGGGAGAGTGCTCCTTCTCCATTAAAATTTTGTGCATGCACATGGATGGACTAATCCTCTTGATGTCAGCTATGCTCCATCCAATGGCACATATGTGATCCTTCAGCACTCTCAAGAGCTTATCTTCCTCATTACCTGTCAAGGAAGAAGAAACAATTACTGGCAGTTTATCTTTTTCCTTCAAAAATAAATATTTTAAATGAGGAGGAAGTGGTTTGAGTTCGAGGAATGGGTGTTCTTCTATGGAAGGTTTAAGTGATTTTGGAATATGTCCCAGCTCCCCAGTCTTCGAATTCAATGATCTTGGCAAAGGCTTTGATCCCTCCAAGTAGTTCATACATTCCTCCACCTCTTCTCTATAGATTCCGTGGACTTTGGGCTAACCAAAAGCTTTTCCAGTGGGTCTTCAATTAAACTATCCTGCACACTACACTTGTAATGCCCGACAATTTAATCCTAGTAATCTGTAATTATTGATTTATAATTTGATATGATTATGAAAGGATTAATCGGTACACGATTTGATTCAGCATGAAAAAATGTAAGTGCGAGGACACTGCCTTTCGCGCACATGCGCGACATGAGACGCGCACATGCGCGAAACGGGCAGAGGGTCTCGCGCATATGCGCGGTGGGTGTGCGCGCATATGCGCGAGCTGTGCGAGGGTTTAAAGTCAACTCCAGAGAAGTGGGCGCATATGCGCGACGGGGAGCGCGCACATGCGCGAGATGTCCAGAGAACCTCGCGCGTATGCGCGACGTGTATCCGCGCACATGCGCGAGGGCACCCGAGAGTTGGGTAAAATGAACAACGGCCTCGCGCATATGCGCCGAGTAAGGGCGCGCATATGCGCGAGGTGCTGTGCAGAGGACGCGCCGAGACAAATGGTCTCGCGCATATGCGCCGAGTGATGTCGCGCATATGCGCGAGACGTGTTGCTTCAAGGGATGAGCCACCTAGTCGAAATCATGCAATATATATAACCTTCTTGCCCAAATCTTCAGAATGAAAAACAAGAGGAAAACGAGAGCTTCAAAGAAGATTTCCAATTCATGATTTTAGAATTCAGTTTGTGAGAAATCCGTCCGTCCGAATTAGAACCCGACTTCAGTACTGTGTTCCTATCAACGCAGGCTACAACTGGACATTTACAGAGACAATATTGAGTTCAGAACTGATATTGCTTCAGACCAAGACTACAGACAAAAGGTATAAGTCAATGTGGTACCGGGAGATCGACTCGAGTATAGTATGATATACTTGAGTTTCCCTAAATCACATACTTATTATTATGATTGTGTTTATTGATTTGATTTGATATGCTTGTTCTATTGATTTATATGAAGCATGTATTCGAAGAGTATTAGACGAGTGATCTTGTGACAGAAGCGCCTGATAGTGGTGGGATCGTCACGGGCACATTGCACGATGTCACAAGATAGGAAATTGGTGAAAACGCCAAAGTCTGTGACGGTTAGGTCAAAACACTGGATGTTTGGTTATATCGATGTGGATAGAATTGGAGTTTCTTCTATTACTGGTGATCGATACCATATCGATGTGGATAGAATTGGAGTTTTTTCTATTACTGGTTATCGATATGGAATGCCAACGTCTGGAAACCGGGATCCCTACACTAGGATTGAGTCTAGTCTGAAACGTGGAGTCACGAGTCTGATTGGCGATTTTATATTGATTATGTTCTGATTTTGTTACATGTTACTGATATTTGTTACATGTTTTACATGCCTTTACATTGTTGATATAACTGCATGTTTCGTTGATTTATACTGGGATTTATTTCTCACCGGAGTTATCCGGCTGTTGTCGTGTTTGTATGTGTACATGACAACAGGTGGGACAAGTTCAGGGTCGAGGAGATGAAGAGAGATCGTGATTAGAGTGGAGACTGCGGACTTTAATCTGAGATAGGGTTTGGTCTACTTGATATGTAGTTATTAAACCTTAGCTCGAATGATTGTATATAGTGCCATACTTGTACTTTTAATATACTTATATGTATATTTGCATGTATTCCATTACGTTCCGCAATTAAAAAAAAAATTAGACCATGTTTATTATAATTGATTAAATTGTCGTCATGATGATTAAGAATATGATTAGCGTCCGGGTCCCCACAACAGGTGGTATCAGAGCGATAGATCCTTTAAATTGAGATAGGAACTAGGGAGCGGGGTAGAAGGTGTGTTCTTTCCTGCTTTTGATTGCTAGCATGATTTACTGCTTTATAATGCATGTTTATCTGTTTATCTGACTTGATGTGAAAACATGTGTTATTGAGAATGAATCAGCACCGATTCTGGATCAGCAGTAAGATGATCGGAGGAGAACTGAAACATATTTGTGTATTTGGTTGCTAACCCTTTTGATTATCAAATATGCCTCCCCGAAGAGTACCAGAACAGGGTAGCACTTCTAATCCTCCCATGGATGTTACAGCCACTCCTATGGAGACACTATTGAAAGGATTTCAGTCATTTCATCCACCAACTCTGAAGGGTACTGAGAATTCAGTGGATTGTGAGAGTTGGCTAGATGATATCGAGATGCTGTTTGAGTCTTTGGACTATACGGATGAGAAGAGAGTGAAACTGATAGGGCACCAGTTGCATGATGTGGCAAAGAACTGGTGGATTACAACAAAGCGGGCCTTGGAGCATCGAGGTACGACTATTACCTGGAATGTCTTTAGAACTGAATTCTATCAGAGATTCTTTCCAGTGTCGTACAGGAAGGATAAGGGAGCGGAGTTTGCAAACTTGAGACAGAGCCAGCTATATATTGAGGAGTATGTGACTAAGTTCTCTACCTTGCTGCAATTTGCTCCACATGTGGCCGAGAATGAAGAAGCTATTGCGGATCAGTTTATCAATGGTTTGAATCCCGAGATTTTTACATTGGTGAACACAGGACGACCGAATAATTTTATTGATGCCCTGAACCGAGCCAAGGGAGCCGAAGCCGGTCTGATAAGACAGAGAGGAGCTTCGTTTGTGCCACCAGCACCGAGACCACAACAACCACCTCCTCGATTTGAAAGTGGCAGCAGTAGTGGCGGAAAGAAAAAGATTTCTTGAAAGCTAGAGGGAAGCAATTCAAGAAGTCAGGAAGTAGTTCTTCTAGCTCTGGGAGTCCTCGACAGAGCCAGAGCTATACAAGATCTTACTATAGCACTTGTGGAGGGAAGCATTCCACGGAGCAGTGCCGAGGAGTGTTCGGCAGTTGCCGTATTTGTAGGCAACGTGGACATTTTGCCAGAGTGTGCCCACAGAGAGACTCTCAGAGAACACAGGTTGCCGAATCATCTGGATCAGCGGCACAGACTGACCGACGATCAGCCGCTGTTCATTCTTTCCAACCAGCACCGTCTACTCAGTCACAGCAGAGGCCAGGAGGAAGCCAGACAGTGAGCCAGCCTCCGAGACAGTAGGCCAGAGTATTCGCTTTGACTGAGGAGCAAGCACAGGAGGCACCTGACGATGTTGTCGCAGGTAACTGTTTTATTTTTGGTTATCCTGCATATGTATTGATAGATACTGGTGCATCACATACATTTATATCTGAGCGATTTGCTTTGATGCATTCTTTGGTATTGAGTCATTGTCTGCGGTAGTGTCTCTCTCTTCGCCGTTGGGGACAAGTTTGATATCAGTGAAGTCTGTTAAATATTGTATACTGCAGTATGATGGGCATGAAATTGAGTTAGACTGTATTGTGCTTGGGTTGTCTGATTTTGACTGTATTATCGGTATCAATATGTTGACCAAGTACATAGCTATTGTCGATTGTTTCCACAAGATTGTGAGATTCAGACCAGAGATGGCTGATGAGTGGAAATTCTACGGTAAGGGTTCTCGATCTAGAATTCCTTTGATATCCGTATTGTCTATGACTCGATTGTTACAGAAAGGAGCGGAAGGATTCCTTGTCTATTCAGTTGATTTACTGAAATCGAGTCCATCATTGGCGGATTTGCCAGTGGTGTGTGAGTTTGCTGATGTCTTTCCAGATGAGATTCCTAGTTTGCCTCCGATTCGAGAGATAGACTTCAGCATTGAGTTGATGCCAGGTACAGTTCCGATTTCGAGGGCTCCGTACAGAATGGCACCGATTGAGTTGAAAGAGTTGAAAGAACAGTTGGAGGATTTACTGGCCAAGGGGTATATCTGACCTTGTGTGTCTCCTTGGGGTGCTCCAGTACTGTTTGTTCGAAAGAAAGAAGGTTCAATGAGAATCTGTATCGATTACCGGCAACTGAACAAGGCAACGGTAAAGAATAAATATCCCTTGCCTCGCATTGATGATTTGTTTGATCAGTTGCAGGGTTCATCCGTATATTCCAAGATCGATCTGAGATCTGGATACCATCAGCTGAGAGTCAGGGATTCTGATATCTCGAAGACTGCATTTAGAACCAGGTATGGACAATATGAATTTATTGTCATGCCATTTGGTTTGACGAATGCACTAGCGGTATTTATGTGGTTGATGAACCGCATATTTAGAGATATCTGGATGATTTTGTTATCATATTCATTGATGATATCTTGATTTATTCAAAGAATATGATTGAGCATGCTAATCATCTGAGAACTGTGTTGAAAATTTTGAGGGCTGAGAAGTTATATGCTAAACTGTCGAAATGTGAGTTTTGGTTGAGACAGGTAGTCTTTCTGGGGCATATTATATCCGGAGACGGTATATCATTTGATCCCAGTAAGGTTGAGGCAGTGATTTCTTGGCCGAGACCGACATCAGTGCCCGAGATTCGCAGTTTTATGGGTTTGGCAGGATATTATCGTCGATTCTTCAAAGATTTTTCTAGTATTGCCAAACCGATTACACAGTTGACTCAGAAGAATGCTCCATTCATTTGGTCTGAGGAATGTGAGACCAGTTTTCTTGAATTAAAGAAAAGACTGACCAGTGCAGCGATATTGACTATTCCCTCAGGTACTGGTGATTTTGTGGTTTATTGTGATGCATCTCATCAAGGATTAGGTTGTATTCTGATGCAACGAGGGAATGTTATTGCCTATGCCTCGAGACAGCTGAAACCACACGAGACTCGTTACCCAATTCATGATCTTGAATTGGCGGCCATTGTCTTTGCTTTGAAGATATGGCGACATTATCTATACGGTGAAAAGTTTGAGATTTATTCTGATCACAAGAGCTTGAAGTATTTGTTTTCACAATCCGAGTTGAATATGAGGCAACGAAGATGGCTCGATTTATTGAAAGATTTTGATTGTGAAATCAAATATTACCCAGGAAAGTCTAATGCAGCAGCAGATGCACTAAGTCGAAAGGTATGTTCTTTATCCTTGTCGACGATTGGTGTTTCCAACTTGATAGAAGATTGCTGTTTGTCTGGATTAGCCTTTGAAACAGATTTTCAGCCTCTGAGATTATGTGCAATTCGAGCTGAACCGGAATTGATATTGAAAATCAAAGAGACACAGAAAGTTGATCAGAATGTACAAAACTCGATTGCGATGGTCAGAGCAGGACATCGAACAGAGTATCGGGTACGTGACAGTGTACTGTATGTGAATAATCGTCTAGTTGTGCCAAATATTCCAGAGTTGAGACAGCAGATATTGACAGAAGCGCACAGTAGTCGATTCAGTATTCATCCTGGTGGCAGAAAAATGTATAATGATTTGAAGACACAGTATTGGTGGAAACTGATGAAATCTGATATTACTGAATTTGTAGCCAAGTGTATGAATTGCCAACAGGTGAAGGCTGAAAGAAAGAAATCAGGAGGATTGTTACAGAGTTTTTCCATTCCTGAATGGAAATGGGATCACATTTTCATGGATTTTGTGACGCAATTACCAAGATCCTCCAGAGGTTGTGATGCGATTTGGGTCTTGATTGATCGATTGACCAAATTTGCATGTTTTATTCCATACAAAATGACATACAGATATGACCAGATGGCCGATATTTATGTCCGAGAAGTGGTTAGATTGCGCGGAGTGCCGAAGTCGATTGTTTCAGACCATGATCCTCGGTTTACTTCGCACTTCTGGCAGAGTTTGTAGCAGGCTCTAGGTACGAAGTTACATCTGAGTACCGCATATCATCCACAAACTGACGGACAATTAGAACGGACGATTCAGACATTGGAGGATAGGCTGAGAGCGGTAGTGCTTGACTTTAGCACTAATTGGCAGAATACATTGCCACTCTGTGAGTTTTCGTACAACAATAGCTATCAGACGAGTATTGAGATGGCTCCATTTGAAGCGTTGTACGGAAAGAAATGTCGATCCCCTCTGTTTTGGGATGATATCTCTGAGGTTCCCGAGACTGGACCTGATATGATCAGAGATATGACGAAAAAAGTGAAACTAATTCAGAAAAGAATGAAGGCAGCTCAGGACCGACAAGCCAAATATGCCAATGTTCGACGACGACCGTTGGTATTTGAGACTGGAGATCGAGTATTTTTGAAAATTTCACCTTTCCGAGGAGTTGTCAGATTTGGCAAGAAAGAAAAGTTGTCTCCACAATACTTTGGTCCATATGAAATTCTCGAAAAGATAGGAGATCGTGCCTATCGACTCGCATTACCGCCTTCATTATCAGGGATACATAACGTCTTCCATGTATCTTTGCTGCGGAAGTATCTCCCCGATGAATCTCATATTATGCAGCCAGACGAGACCGAGCTGGATGAGACATTAAGTTATGTCGAGAAACCGATTCGGATTATCGATCGTAAAGAAAAACAGCTCAGAACAAACACAATTCTGCTTGTGAAAGTTCAATGGACTCGTCATGGCATTGAAGAAGCCACCTGGGAAACTGAATCAGACATAATACAGGAATTCCCAGCATTATTTCACTGATGTAAGTTTCTATTCCGTCTCTATTACATTCCTTCTTATTGGTATGATTGATTGCCTGTGATTTCGGGGACGAAATCATATCTTAGGAGGGGAGAAATGTAATGCCCGAGAATTTAATCCTAGTAATCTGTAATTATTTATTTATAATTTGATATGATTATGAAAGGATTAATCGGGACACGATTTGATTCAGCATGAAAAGATGTAAGTGCGAGGACATTGCCTTTCGCGCACATGCGCGACATGAGACGCGCACATGCGCGAAACGGGCAGAGGGTCTCGCGCATATGCGCAGTGGGTGTGCGCGCATATGCACGAGCTGTGCGAGGGTTTAAAGTCAACTCCAGAGAAGTGGGCGCAGATGCGCGACGGGGAGCGCGCACATGCGCGAGATGTTCAGAGAACCTCGCGCGTATGCGCGACATGTATCCACGCACATGCGCGAGGGCACCCGAGAGTTGGGTAAAATGAACAAAGGCCTCGCGCATATGCGCCGAGTAAGGGCGCGCATATGCGCGAGGTGCTGTGCAGAGGACGCGCCGAGACAAATGGTCTCGCGCATATGCGCCGAGTGATGTCGCGCATATGCGCGAGACGTGTTGCTTCAAGGGATGAGCCACATAGTCGAAATCATGCAATATATATAACCTTATTGCCCAAATCTTCAGAATGAAAAACAAGAGGAAAACGAGAGCTTCAAAGAAGATTTCCAATTCATGATTTTAGAATTAAGTTTGTGAGAAATCCGTCCGTCCGAATTAGAATCCGACTTCAGTACTGTGTTCCTATTAACGCAAGCTACAACTGGACATTTACAGAGACATTCTTGAGTTCAAAACTGATATTGCTTCAGACCAAGACTACAGACGAAAGGTATAAGTCAATGTGGTACCGGGAGATCGACTCGAGTATAGTATGATATACTTGAGTTTCCCTAAATCACATACTTATTATTATGATTGTGTTTATTGATTTGATTTGATATGCTTGTTCTATTGATTTATAGGAAGCATGTATTCAAAGAGTATTAGACGAGTGATCTTGTGACAGAAGCGCCTGATAGTGGTGGGATCGCCACGGGCACATTGCACGATGTCACAAGATAGGAAATTGGTGAAAATGCCAAAGTCTGTGACGGTTAGGTCAAGACACTGGATGTTTGGTTATATCGATGTGGATAGAATTGGAGTTTCTTCTATTACTGGTGATCGATACCATATCGATGTGGATAGAATTGGAGTTTCATATATTACTGGTGATCGATATGGAATGCCAACGTCTGGAAACCGGGATCCCTACACTAGGATTGAGTCTAGTCTGAAACGTGGAGTCACGAGTCTGATTGGCGATTTTATATTGATTATGTTCTTATTTTGTTACATGTTATTGATATTTGTTACATGTTTTACATGCCTTTACATTGTTGATATAACTACATGTTTCTTTGATTTATACTGGAATTTATTTCTCACCGGAGTTATCCGGCTGTTGTCGTGTTTGTATGTGTGCATGACAACAGGTGGGACAGGTTCAGGGTCGAGGAGATGAAGAGAGATCGTGATTAGAGTGGAGACTGCGGACTTTAATCTGAGATAGGGTTTGAACTACTTGATATGTAGTTATTAAACCTTAGCTCGAATGATTGTATATAGTGCCAGACTTGTACTTTTAATATACTGATATGTATATTTGCATGTATTCCATTACGTTCCGCAATTAAAAAAAAAATTAGACCATGTTTATTATAATTGATTAAATTGTCCTAATGATGATTAAGAATATGATTAGCGTCCGGGTCCCCACAACACACAACTCTATCATCAATAGCATCAATTCTATAACAATCAGAAGGTCTAATAGGATATTTCATACTACGAAAAACATTAAAACTTACCTTCTCATCGTTCAACCTCAAAACTAACTCACCTTTTTGCACATCCATGAGAGCTCTTCCAGTAGCTAAGAAAGGACGACCTAAAATAAGGGGGATCTCACAATCCTCCTCCATGTCTAGCACAACAAAATCAACTGGAAATATAAATTTATCAACTTTAACCAAGAAATCCTCTATAACCCCTCTAGAATATTTAATAGACCTATCAGCAAGTTGAAGGGAAATAGTGGTTGGTTTAACTTCTCCAATCTCCAATTTCTCAAAACAAGAATAAGGCATAAGATTTATGCTAACACCAAGATCACACAATGCTTTATTAAAATTAGAATTACCTATAGTGCAAGGAATGGAGAAACTACCTGGATCCTTAAGCTTAGGAGGTAATTTATTTTGCAGAATAGCTGAACATTCCTCAAAAACTTAACAGTTTCAAAATCAACAAGTTTCCTCTTTTTAGTCAAAATATCTTTCAAGAATTTAGCATAAGAAGGCATTTGAGCCAAAGCCTCTACAAAAGGAATATTTATGTGCAATTTATTAAAAACTTCAAGAAATTTCGAAAATTGTTGATCCAATTGTAGTTGTCTTGCTATTTGAGGAAAATGAAGTGTATTAATATCAATATATCATTAGAATCAAATTCCTTGCCTTTCTTACCTGTCTTCCGTGTATGGTGGTGTAAGTGTTCTGTCCCTTAGCATCTTCCATTTTTGGTTTCATTCCTCCATCATTCTTTGCCTCCATATCTGTAGAATTCTGCCTCTTTGGTTCCTCTTCCTCGGCCTTGATCACTGTACTCATTGCATTCACTCCTTTAGGATTTTTCTCAGTATCACTTGGTAGTGTTCCAAGGGGTCGTTTTTCTAATTGATTGGCTATTTGACCTATTTGAGCATCCAACCTTCGTAAGATAGCATCATGATTCTGCAGTCTCGTCTCCATTCCCACAACATGTTTCATCATAAAATCCTCATAAATTGTTCTTTGATCTTCTTGTTTGAATCCTAGAGGTGCTGCAGGTACCAATAATCCTTGTTGTCTCACTTGTTGAGGAATGGGCAGTGGAGGAATATGTGTTGGATTAAGGAAATTCTCCGTATTCTTCCAAGATAAATTAGGGTGATTCTTCCATCCTTGATTGTATGTGGAACTGTATGGATTGGATTGCTGTCTCCATTGATTCCCCACAAAATTCACTACTTCTTCATAAAAAATGGGTTGTTCCTCGATGACTATTCCTTGGACTTGATTTGCTTGATTTGATTGCAGCTGAGAGAATCTATGGGCCAATTCATCAATCTTAGTAGTAAGTGCATTCAACACATCCATTTCAAGAACTCCGGCCTTCTTTTCTCGTTTAATATCTGGCCAACCCGCACTATTTTCAGCCATATTTGAAATTATTTCAAGTGCAACTTGTGAAGTCTTCCTGTATAAGCTACCATTGGCTGCCGCATCTAGCATGGAACGCACGGAAGGATCAACTCCGTTATAGAAAATCTGAACTTGTTCAGATGAAGAGAAACCAAGTTGAGGACACCTCCTCAACATCTTTCTAAATCTTCCCCAAGCTGTGTGTAATGTCTCCCCATCTTTCTGGTGAAAAGATGAAATATCCATACGCAGTTGTGGTAGCTTGGTGGGTGGAAAATATTGATTCATGAACATTTCCACCAAACCATTCCATGTAGTAATAGAGCCAGCTGGTAGATCTCTAAGCCATTCTGCTGCTTCACCACGCAAAGAGAAAGGGAATAGTCTCAATCTTATGGCATCCGTGCTCACTCCATTGAATTTGATTGTGTCACAGATAGATAGAAATCCCTCCAGATGTGCATTAGGATCCTCGGTCTGCGATCCTCCAAATCTCCCTTGATATTGTATCATTTGAATGATGGATGGTTTCAACTCAAAATTATTTGCTTCCACAGTAGGACGAGTAATGCTTGAACCATAACCTCCAGTAGTTTGTCTAGTAAAATCATAGACAGTACGATCATCTTCCTCGTTCTCCATTGCTTCAATCCCTGCTGTTGCAACTTTCTCCTCTTGTTTTAATTGTTCTTCCACGTCAAAGTCTGAGGATTTCTCCCTTTGTGCTCTACGTCTCTGTCGAAAAGTATTCTCAATCTCTGGATCAAATGGCTCTAATTCTGTGTCTCCTCTAGCACGGCTCATGCACAGTAAGATAATTCCTGAAAATAAACAGACTTTAAAAGTACGAATATGCGTAAAAGCAACAAAATTAAATAAAAACCTAATCTCAAGAAAATAATAAATCCTAATATTAAACAATTCAATCCCCGGCAACGGCGCCAAAAACTTGACAGACGATTTCGGTTGGTAATAAATCTAGCAAGCGGACTAGGTCAAGTAATAGTATTTGGAGATGAGTCCAGGTATCGTACCCACAGATATCGATGTTTAAATACTAGAATATGAATTATTTTTCCTAATTTAGGCTAATAAAATTCAAATGATGAGAGATAAATTAAATAAAACTAAATAACACAATTTAAATAAATTAACTAAAGCAAAACTAATCCAAACTATTAATTTAGACGAAAATTTAAATTATTTAAAGACGACTAAGGCGCACAACGGTACTGAGACAACTTATAACCTACATGTCAAATTCATATTCAATAAATTAATTATTTAATTCATAACGGAATTCCCAAAATTATTTATTAAACGATTCCTCGAATTAATAAACCTAATTAAATTTAACAGTCCAATTATTCCTAACTGAATTTAATTAGATTCAACCGCATTAGATTGCTGTGAAATTCCAGTTTTTCAACCTAAAGTCGCACATTGAAATCGAATATTATTTCTTGTCAATTTAACCATGTGTTGATTGATGTGTGAAGCAAATATTAATCTATCGCCTTCCGGTTTTAGATTAACCAACAAATATTCAATTTAATTGACCAGATTAAAAGAACACATGATAAACGACATCAATCAATGAATAAAAATAAATAATAAAATTGAATCAAACTCAAAACATTAAAAATAATCTGTCTCGGCCCTATCGTGGCCTTAGTCTATAAAAATCTACTCCATAAACTTAAAATAAAATTCAAAATCAGTGTTTAAATTCAATGAAGAAAACATAGCTAAGAAAGAAAAAAAATTCTCAGTGATTTGTAGCGTGTGTGAGGAATTCCTCCAGCTTTTGACTTCTGTCTTCCTCCCTTCTTTTCTTTCTTCCGCGCTGGTGCTACTTCACAGTAGGTTCTATTCCTTTCTTCCGCGGTCTTCTGCGCTTCTTTCTTCCTGTACGTTCTTTTATCCTTATCAATGGGCCTCTTCCTCCAAATCTTTTTAAGGCACATCTCAAATAAAAAGAAGTGTAGATAAGATCTTTATCAATATTTATATATATTTTTCAAGATTTCAATATCATCAAGGAATAAAAATATTTTATTTCATTTCTTTTGATATTTTTTTTTGAAGTCTTGTAAACTCATCTTTTATTCCAAATTTAATCATTTTCCTCTTTTATTCAAATCTACAATTATTAATTCAATTAAGCACATAATTAGGGATAAAAATATTAGATAAGGGCAAATATTATTAAATCAAAACCCTAAAATCTTTTCAAGATTTGGCCTTATCAAGGGGCAAAAGCCTTGGCATTTTTATTCAAACATATATACATGTTTTACATAGTAACCTCATGTAAAAGAGGAGGAAGTTGTTTAGCTACTCATAGTAGCCGGAATATAAACACACATAAATTAGAAAGAAAATATTACAATGTTTTGAAAGAGAATGAAGAGGTTGAATGATGTCTTCATTTTCCTTCTGTCTAAATTTATAGAAGTCCTTTGCGGATATGAATTCCGGACTTCAAAACTTTCCTTAGCTTTTCTTTAATGCCTTTCAGCTATGTTTGACATTATCTCTTGAGTGGGTGGTTGAATGGTCCCTCCACTATTTCTTTAGCTGTCTTTTTCTAGATCATTAATCTAGAAACAACTTGTTCTTCCATCTTTATCTTCTGGCATAACCATTAGATATGTATTTGGATCATATCGATTGAAATATAATTCCCTGCTTCTTATAGCAATTTGTAATTACCAGCTGTTTTCTTATCACCTTAATCCGTCTTTGGCAAACCTTGATATATGTAGAATACATTTTCTTTGGTTCCAAATTTCGTTTTAATTATTGTGTGATTTTCTTGTTCTTATTTACTGTGTATTTATAGGTGTATTTGGGTCCAAGTCTTTTAGTTAGTGGGAAAATTGCATGTCTACTAGCTTTTTTGTCGGGAAATCCTTATCTTTTGTTATCCCCAAGGAAAAGTGATGATGGTCACATATCAACTTATTTTTTTTGGTGAATCTTAAACTTTTGGTGTCCCCGAAGAAAACGTGTCTTATTTCTGCAAGATGCTTCTTGTCTGACCGAGGTCTGAAGCCCTTGCCAAAGTCTGGCTCCTTTTGATTTGGGCACTCTGGGCAGATCTGTTCTGACCATCTTTCTACATGAGCCATGTTGCAGAATTTCCGACGAGTTTCTTTACTCCCTGGTAGCTCGCTATTTCACAAAAGATTTCTTTTCTTTTCAGATAAATCTTCCGCAAAATTTTTGGTTTTTCCTATCATAGTATTTAACAGGAATGATCCGTTTACCGAATTATGATAACTTAAATGGAAACATGACTCTGTCTATCTCAGTTAGACACACCCATAGACTCCATGCTCTTCTGGTAGAAATGTCATCTTCAGTTATTGAAGCAACAAGGGGTGTTTCTTATATAGGAGGATCCTTGATGATTTTTGAACATTAACTTGTTTTTAATTTCTCCACATTTGTTGATAAACCTGAAATGGAGAAATTGTAGTTTTGTTAGCATCAACTTTAGATTTTCCCTTGTCTGTATTAGGTCTAAGGTTGATCTTTCCTTCTTTGATCCCCGAGAAGAAGGGTTGACTTGAAAACTTGAGATTCGAATCTGGAGTTTCAATTTTTGTTTCAGCTGACTCATCTGGAGATGATCCTGACTTAACACTTATGATAGGGGCATTTGAATCCCCTGCTTCAGGTATAGAGTCCTATACTCGACTCTCAATTTGGGAAACCATTGGCTTCTCAATACCGTGGAGAATAGGCCTTTGTATTACAAACTATAGCTGAGTATAAGCCTATAAACATCCTTTAATTCGATAAGAGACAATTCTCTTATCGGCTTGTTGTAGCCTACTCACCACTTCTGCATTTAGGGCAACTCATTGAACTCGTTTTGAAGCATTTCAAGGCGTTCTCTCAAATGTCTCTGCATTTTTATGATGGCATCAATATCACCGCTATCCATATCTAGTTAAAAAATTTGCATGAATATTTTCGTGAGATTTAAAAATCACAATATCTAAAATATAATTTTGACGAAACGCTTGCCATCTTAATAATCTGGCCTACTCGGGTTTAGATTATATTGTATTCCTCAAGAAAGTTTTTACATTTGTGTTATCAACTTTTAAAGTAAATTTCTTTGCAGGTAAAAATAATTGTCATTTTTCAAAAGATTTTTTTTACCGCATAAATTTTTTTTCGTTGATATGCCATCTTATGGTTTCTGTATCTGAGAAAAGTCCACTGCAATATCTGCATGGTTGTTCTCCTTCTGGTGTGAGCTTGGTTAAAACTGCCACCCACCAATGATCACCGGCATAAGTATATAATACCAGATCATCTTCATCACGGGGAATAGTCATTTTTGAAAGATTTTTACAAATCTCCTTGAGTTGGCTATGTCCCTAGGTGTGTTCTTTCGTCCATATAAATTTCACATCTTTTTTCAATAATGGACTGAACACTTTCATGTGTTTTGCTAGGTTTTTAATAAACATCCCAGCAAAATTAACAACTCCTTGAAAACTTTGAAGTTGTTTCTTTTCTTTTAGCTCGTTTGGAAAATTTTGCACTTTTTCTACTATATGATCCTGCAAAATTATTCCAGACTCATCGATTTCTATTTCGAGGAATTCAATCTTTCTTGTGGCAATGACTGCTTTCTTTTCTGATAGAACCAGTCCTTTTTTTTACAAAACTTAGAGAAAATATCTAAATGCTTAATATGTTCCTCCATATTTTTAGATGCTATTAAAACATCATCAATATAGACAAACAAAAATTTGAAATAATCTTTAAAGAGATTATCCATTTTTCTTTGAAATATCTGGGGTGAATTAGCCAATCTCATTGGTAATACTTCCTAATATAGTGTACGTCCTTGTGGTGTGGAGAAAGTTATGAATTTCTTTCTTTCTTCCTGCATCCGAATTTGATAAAACCTAGACTTACAATCAAATTTAGATAATATATATTTGCATGTATGCAACTAATTAGATGTTCTCTACTAGGTATAAAATACTCATCAAACTCAATAATCTTAATAATTTCTTGATAATTAATAACTAGTCTGGGTTTGTTCTTTTTTATCTCACCATGATTTCTTACAAGAAATCATGGGCTACTGTATGGTGAAATTTCTGTTTTGATCAAGCCAAGGTCCAGATGTTCTTTGATTATCATTTACATATCCCTTTGATCAACTATGTTAATTGGGATAGGCTTGCATCGTACAAATTCATACTCTTTATCTTCCTTAATTTTAAGGCAAGCTTTGAGTTTATTTTTATCCCACCATGCCAAGGAATCTTCATTGTAATTTTCTTTGATCATCTTCTTGAAATCTTTTAATGATACCCTTGATTCAAACTCTGCCTCATTCTGATGTTGAGCTATCTTGAGGCATTCTATTTCTTCTGATTGAAGCTTCTTATCTGCTCTTAATTGGAGCATTGTTTCTCCAAACCATTTAGAATCCTTCATTTTTTGGTTCAGAATTTTTCCTCAATCACCACGCTTGCTGCGAAACTGAATTGGCAATTTCTGTAAAATGCCTCTCTTAGTCTCTGGAATATGATTTTTTGATTACAAGGTGTTGTGAACACTAATCGTGTAGTCTCATTTTCTTGTGTGTAGGACTTAAAAATTTGTAGGAAATTATTTCGAACAAAATGTCAGCTCCTGTATCATTAAAATAAATCGGTGGTGTTTTCATCTTATACCAAGGTGTTTGTCTAACACCTCTCTAATCACGATTTCTGTCATTTTAATCCCTCTACATAAGATTAAAATCCTTTTAGAGAAATCTCTCCCAGCAATCTTAGGTAAATCTTCTTCCAAATTATTTGAAAAAACTTCTCTTTTTGCTGTACAGATTCCAGCTCCTGAATCAATATAAGGAGCAAAACATTTTGCCTTGTGTTTTTCGTATAACATTCCTACTGGAATTTATACCGAGAATGGGCTTGTGGTCATTGAATTTTTCATATTTTATCCTCAACCATAAACTCCATTACATATTCTAAGGTTTATGTTCCTCAAGAAACTCTAGCCCAAGAACCAATCGAACTTGTGCTTTTTCTGGAATTCTTTTTATATGAACTTCCAATTCTCCTATATTGATCATTCATTGGCAAGTTCCTATCATATGTTGTTCTAAATAGTATATGGTATTACAAGAAAATTGATTCATTTGTTTCGTAATATTAAATACTATTTCTACTTATTTTCACCCTTCAGGACATATAAGCTTTCCTATTGTCGAAATTTTTTTTCGTGCATGTTGGGTTTCTTGGACAGGTGTTTTTCCCCGCCCGTATCTCGTAATTCTATCTCCTTGAAAAGATATTTTCTTTGATTCCTCTGTAGAATCGGCTTGTCTTGTATTTGGATATTAGTTTCCTGTATTAAAGAAAATTCAACTCTTTCTAGATAAATTGCCTAAGCTACTTTTCCAAATATCTCAGGTATTTCAATAAACTCATTTCTAATAAACAATTCTGAATAATTTGTATTAGATAGAGCATATAAAATTTGATAGGTAATAGAGTATGGTCTATTACCATCTTTCATTGGTCTTTTTTCTTTGAAGTTCTGATGTAACGTCAAAGCTCGGCTGAAATCTCGATCTGTTAAGTTGTAAGAAATCCTTGGATAAATTTCTCCTACAATTTTTCCTTCACAGAGATTTTCTGAGTTTGTTCCCAATAGTGAATCTTGAAGATTACCCATTCGTTTATCGCATATACCGATATCAATAGGTGAATCTATTTGTTTTTTAAAAGTAGCTTTTATCATAATCTGGATTTCTCCGATATGAATCCAATACATGGCTCGTGCTACTTCTATCTTGAGTTTTTGTAATTCCCCCTTAATTTTTTCAGAAGGAATTAGCTGCATCTCCATTATATTTTCCTGTATGTTCCATTTGAATTGTCATTTCCCTTATGGAAATTTTATTGATTAGATTATGTTTTTTATTTTTTAGGCCAAGACTTCCTAAGAATTTTTCTACCTGTCTTGCAGAGAATCCCTGATACCTTTGAAGACTAAGATTTTCTCTCATGATCATTTGGACCACGTTATGGGATATTATTGTCTGACTAAAGAAATCAAATAAATCTTCATGTGTTTCGTGTCGAAATACCTCGTCTTTATTCATATTCTGATTATGTTCCATCAGATCCTTCCTGACTTAATACTTCCTCTTCTTCATAATACTTTCGTCTGAGTTAATATCCTCAAATCGTTATACTTGAATAAGATCTTGATAATAAATTGTTTCTTCAATATCTGGGATTGGATCGAAGCATGTAATATCTATTTTTTCATTTTTTGGACAGTTGGTTAAGATATGACATCTTGCTCCACATGTCCAGCAGTTACAATCCTTAAAACTTTCATTAGTTTGAGTGTGAGCTTTTCTGAAAGTTTTCTTTGTAGTTGTTCTTCCTGTGATTAGAGATGTACTCGATGCTTGAGATGATATCCTACTTCTTGATGGTCCACTTCTTTGCATAGTTTTGTAAGATCTGGTCTTCTGTCTGGACCAAACTGTTTTTGGTTTTCAAGAACTTCTTCCACTTCTGACGTAAGGATGAGCTCTAAAATTTTTCCTCTTCTGCCTTTGTGGTTTACTTCCAATAATTGTTGAAAGATAATTTTTTTTACAACATAAAGGAGTTTGTTTGTTAATACCCCTTAATCATTTGTAATGCTGCCAGATGACACCATTCGGCCAATTTTCCTTTAAGAAAAGAGGCTCTTTGTGCCAACGTATCTGGATTGTCACGGACATATTCTCATTTTAGCATTTCTCTCCAGAGACTTGGCATTTTGGCGAAGAAAATAGCGAAGAAAAGCTGCATTGCTATATTTTTTTCGACTCCTAAATTTCATCTATATTTAGTGAATAATATAAAATATTCATCCACTAAACATATGTCATGTAATTCAAGACTATACTGAGTTTTAAGTATATTTCTTTTTCTTCTCTGTATCTAGACTGGTAAATAGTCTTACCCCTATAATTGTAATTTAAAAGGTGTAGCCAATCTTCCGGCTATATCACTAAGAGATTCTCCTGCTAGGACTGATTCTTTGGTTTCTACCGAAGTCATGTCCCAAGAAATTTTGACTGATCCCATAAGACTCATTTCTATAAGTTTAATGAATCATTCTCTGTTGAGATCAAGTGTACCTGCTGCGATTCTCGTAGCGGATGTCCAATCATCTACGAGATATTCTTTGTTTTTGAAGTCTAATACATCTAGGTTAAACATAATCACATAAGGATGTATAGGTTCTAAAAAAGATTTCCCATAGGGTGTTTGGTGCAAAGGAATTTGACTCTTCCTTGACCTTGTTTCCGCTCGGTGTGATTCTCCACCAGTGTAAAAGTCTAGTTGGGATTCTCTCATATTTATATTCTAAGATCCAGCAATTTCCCTTGGTGGTTCCTTCGAAGATGACCAGGTTATGTGTTGGAACATTTCATGTTCTCAATCTTGATCTTGATGTTAACAAAACTTGTTATTGTGTTTTTAACATATTTGCTCAAGTATGAAGTTGTAAACACAAGAAGCAAACTGAAACGGAATTCAGCCAAACTCAATTTCTGGCGAGCTTCGGTGTTTTGAAGATATCTCTCAGCTGGATGATCCAAATGACAATCCGTCAACTTGACCGATCAGAAACCTTAATTTGGAACAAGTCGTATTCACGTCAGTTGGGCAAATACGGATGTTATCAAGGTCTAACTGATCGCTAAATTACCGAACTGATTGCACGAAAACAGCAATCAGTTGGGTATGAGCAGTTGCGGTATTTTGGTCATATCTCTCAGCTCGGTTATCTAAATGAAGCGATTCAGTATGCATTGGAAATATAAGACAATGATCTACAAATTATATTCAGAAGTCAAAGTCTGAATCGAAGCTTAAGATGCTTATAAATGACGATGAAGCTACAGGTTCTGCACAATTTATAATCAGCTAGGATGATTTCAGCACACCAGCTGAACTGAACTGAACCAGTTGCTGACCAGCTGAACTGAACTGAACCAGCTGCTGCTGACCAGCTGAATCTGAACCGAACCAGTTAAACTGAACAAGACCAGTTGAACTGAACCACCTGACCAACTGATCTGAACCGAACCAGCAGCTGACCAACTGAAATGAACTGAACCAGCAGCTGACCAGTTGAACTGAACGACCAGTTGAGTTGACCAGACTTGACCAGTCGGGAAAAAGTCCAGCAAGGCAAATTTGACCATTGCAATCTCATAAACAGTACAGAAACTTTCGAAACGGTCATATTCTTGTGTCTAATGTATATATTATTGTTGGGGCTTATAAATACAACATCTAGAAGATCAAAATAGAGCTTTTCAAGTGGATTTAAAGCATGGGCAGTTAGCATGAAGAAATCAGCTAGTTGAGAGCACAAGCCCTTATGTGAGGATACATTTGAGATGTACACTGTAAAAGAAAAATTCTTCACACACAATCACTCACACATATACAAGAGAGTTGAACTTCAAAGATTATTTGAGTGAGTCTTGCACAAAGACAATAAACTTGTGTATGTAGTCTTTGCATATGAGACATTAAACAATATGCGGATTGTGAGTTGCTGCCTACAATCTTGAGTGCTAGGAGTTCTGTTTAGGCAGTAGCATAAGTCCTAGCTGAGTGGGTTTCTACAAAGAGTTGTATAATTCAAAGTCTTCTAGTGAATCTTTCCCAATGGGAAGAAAGGGTGACGTAGGAGCATTTGAAGTCTCTGAACATCCATAAACAAATTCGTGTTTATTTGTTTATTGCATTTACTTATCATTTCCATTGTTTTTAAGGATGCATCATCGAAGAATTTTATGTGTTCTTCAAATACAAAAATATTGCATACCAAGTGTTTGATAAAATGCTTCAACCAAAATATTTTTACTCATTCAACTTGTATATATGTTAAATGCTTTACAAAATATTTAATCAGTTTCTACGAAGGATTATTTCGAGTATTTTTCTCTTGGTTTGAAACCAAACTCGATTTAATTTATCGGTGTTCAATATTTCAAGAACCGAGCTATTGTAACTCAAAACGATGATCCCTCCAATCGATCATGTCAATTGGTATCAGAGCGGGTGTTCTAGAAAGAACATTGAAATTAATTTTGATGGTTAAAATTTGAAAATTTCAGATTTTTTAAACATATACATGCAAAACTGAATTTTCGTGCAGCTTGCAGCGACTGTAGGAAAAATGACATATCTCCTTGCTTGAGTGTCCAAACGACAAACCGCTTTTTGCATTGCAAACTAGACTTTTAGAGGATTACCGCGGTATTTATAGCCCAATTATGCCCGAGAAAAAGTAGTTTATTCGTTGAAGGCGAAGAATATGTGCTACGGCAGAAAATGAGCAATTGAGAAAATTGGTTAGTTATCCCTCTTCTTTTATAATTTTCAAATTTTCAAAAATATAGGTGGAGAACTCATTATAATTTTAAAAGAGAAATTATTTTTAAATATTGAGGGGGAGAAAATTTTGTGTTTAAAATGTTTTGAAAATATGACTTTTTGATTCACACAAAAAGGGGGAGAAATATGTTAGTTGGATGGCTTGTTTATCCAAGTTTTGTGATCATCAAAAAGGGGGAGATTGTTGGAACATTTTAATGTTATCAATCTTGATTTGATGTTACAAAACTTGTTAATGTGTTTCTAACATATTTATCAAGTGTGAAGTCGTAAACACAAGAAGCAAACTGAAACGGAATTCAGCCAAACTGAATTTCTGGTGAGCTTCGGTGTTTTAAATATATCTATCAGTTTAATGATCCAAATTACAATCTGCCAACTTGAACGATTAGAAAACTCAATTTGGAACAAGTCGTATTTCACGTCAGTTGCACAAATTCGAATGTTATCAAGGTCTAACTGATCGCTCAATTACCAAACTGATTGCACGAAAACAACAATCAGTTGGGTATGAGCAGTTGCGGTATTTTGGTCATATCTCTCAGCTCGGTTATCTAAATGAAGAAAATCAGTATGCGTTGAAAAGATAAGACAATGATCTACAAATCATCTTTGGAAGTCAAAGTTTGAATCGAAGCTTAAGATGCTGATTAATGACGATAAAACTATTGGTTCTGCACAAACTGAAATCAGCTAGGATGATTTCAGCACACAAGCTGAACTGAACTGAACCAGCTGCTGACCAGCTGAACTGAACCGAACCAGATTCAGCTGACCAACTGAAACCGAACCAGTTGAACCGAACCAGACCAGCTGAAACTGAACCGAATCGAACAAGTTAAACTGAACCAGACCAGTTGAACTAGATCAGCTGACCAACTGAACCGAAACGAACCAGCAGCTGACCAACTGAAATGAACTGAACCAGCAGCTGACCAGTTGAACTGAACGACCAGTTGAGTTGACCAGAGTTGACCAGTCGGGAAAAAGTCCAAAAAGGCGAATTTGACCGTTGCAATCTCAGAAACAGTACATAAACTTTCCAAACGATCATATTCTTGTTTCTAACGTATATATCATTGTTGGGGCATATAAATACAACATCTAGAAGATCAAACAAGAGCTTTTGAAGTGGATTCAAAGCATGGGCAGTTGGCATGAAAAAATCAGCTAGTTGAGAGCACAAGCCCTTGTGTTAGGATACATTTGAGATGTACATTGTAAAAGAAAAATTCCTCACACACACACTCACACATATACAAAAGAGTTGAACTTCAAAGATTAGTTGAGTGAGTCTTGCACAAAGATAATAAACTTGTGTATGTAGTCTTTGCATATGAGACATTAAACAATATGCGGATTGTGAGGTGCTGTCTACAATCTTGAGTGCTAGGAGTTCAGTTTAGGCAGTAGCGTAAGTCCTAGCTGAGTGGGTTTGTACAAAGAGTTGTATAAATCAAAGTTGTAACGATCCATTACAGCCCAGTGGACCGCCCATACAGCCCATTGTCCCGATCGACCCAAGGCTATCCCGATATTGTGCCCCTTAGCTCAATTAGTACCAGGACTCTTGATATCAATGTACTTATCCTATAGGTCATGGGATCGAGTCCTGGGGAGGCGAAAGAAACCCCTTAGTAGGGAGGGGGAGATCCTATGAGTAACCCGTACGACGCCTATGGAAAGCCCGTGAGAGAAAATGCCTCATTGAGGGAGCCCAAGATCGGGATAGCCTTGGGTCGATTGGGACAGTGGGCCATATGGGCGGTCCACTGGGCCTGTAATGGGTCGTTACAATAAAAGGCGCCTTTTATTGTAATGACCCGACACCACTCACCCGCGATCATTACTCATAGGACTTCTCCAGCCCAGGCACTGGAGCTTTTACCTTCCCAGGAATAGAACCCAAGACCTCCTGGACATATAGGTCTTGGCAGCAATCCTGGTACCAGTTGAGCTACTAGCTCAACTAATACCAAGTCTCTTTGAACTATGTACTTATGCTAGGAGGTCATAGGTTCAAGACTTGGGGAGGTATCACTCCACCAACCTGGTGTGGAGAGTCCTACGAGTAATGATGCATGGGAAAGACCGCGAGGGGAAAGGCCCAGAGGGAACCCAATACGGGACAAGGCCCCCGAGGGAGCCCAAGATCGGGATAGCCCATGGTCGTTACAAAAGTCTTCTAGTGAATCATTCCCAAGGGGAAGAAGGGGTGACGTAGGAGCATTTGAAGTCTCCGAAAATCCGTAAACAAATTTGTGTTTATTTCTTTATTGCATTTACTTATCATTTCCATTGTTTTTAAGGATGCATTGTTGAAGCATTTTATGTGTTCTTCAAATACCAAAATATTGCATACCAAGTGTTTGATAAAATGCTTCAACCAAAATATTTTTACTCATTCAACCTGCATATATTTTAAATGCTTTACAAAATATGTAATCAGTTTCTACGAAGGATTAAATTCATCGGTGTTCAATATTTCAAAAATCGAGCTATTGTAGCTCAAAACGATGATGCCCCCAATCGATCATGTCAATTGGTATCAGATCCGGTGTTCTTGAAAGAACATTGAAACTAATTTTGATGTTTAAAATTACAAATATTCAGATTTTTTAAACATATACATGCAAAACTGAATTTTCGTGCAGCTTGCAGCGACTGAAGGAAAAATGGCATATCTCCTTGCTCGAGTGTCCAAACGTTGAACAAATTTTTGCGTTGCAAACTAGACTTGTAGAGGATTGCAGCGGTATAAAATTTGCAGCCTAATTATGCACCAAAAAAAGTAGTTTATTTGTTGAAGGAAGAGCATATGTGCTGCGGAAGAAAATGAGCAATTGAGAAAATTGGCTAGTCATCCCTCTTCTTTTATAATTTTTAAAATTTCAAAAATATAGGGGAAGAACTCATTATAATTTTAACGGAGAAATTATTTTTAAATATTGAGGGGCACAAAATTTTGTGATTAAAATGTTTTGAAAATTTGACTTTTTGATTCAGACAAAAAAGGGGAGAAATATGTTAGTTGAATTGATTGTTTATCCATGTTTAGTGATCATCAAAAAGGGGAGATTGTTGGAACATTTCATGTTATCAATCTTGATTTTGATGTTACAAAACTTGTTATTGTGTTTCTAACATATTTACTCAACTGTGAAGTTGTAAACACAAGAAGCAAACTGAAACGGAATTCAGCCAAATGGAATTTCTGGTGAGCTTCGGTGTTTTGAAGATATCTCTCAGCTGGATGATCCAAATGACAATCTGCAAATTTGACCGATCAAAAAAATATTTGGAACATGTCGTATTTCACATCAGTTGGGTAAATTCGGATGTTATCAAGGTCTAACTGATCTCTCAATTAGTAAACTGATTGCACGAAAACAACAATCAGTTGGGTATGTGCAGTTGCGGTATTTTTGTGATATATCTCAGCTCAATTATCTAAATGAAGCAATTCAGTATGCGTTGGGAAGATAGACGATGAGCTACAAATCATCGTCAGAAGTCGAAGTCTGAATCGAAGCTTAAGATGCTGATAAATGACGATGAAGCTACTGGTTCTGCACAAACTGAAATCAGCTAGGATGATTTCAGCACACCAGCTGAACTGAACTGAACCAGCTACAGCTGACTAACTGAAACTGAACCAGCTGAAACTGAACCAGACCAGTTGAAACTGAACCGAACCAGTTAAACTGAACCAGACCAGTTGAACTGAACCAGCTGACCAACTGATCTGAACCGAACCAGCAGCTGACCAACTGAAATGAACTGAACCATCAGCTTACTAGTTGAACTGAACGACAAGTTGAGTTGACCAGAGTTGACCAGTCGGGAAAAAGTCCAGCAAAACGAATTTGACCATTGCAATCTCATAAACACTACAGAAACTTTCCAAACGATCATATTCTTGTGTCTAAAGTATATATTATTGTTGGGACTTATAAATAAAACATCTAGAAAATCAAACAAGAGATTTTGAAGTGGATTCAAAGCATGGGCAGTTAGCATGAAGAAATCAGCTAGTTGAGAGCACAAGCCCTTGTGTGAGGATACATTTGAGATGTACACTGTAAAAGAAAATTTTCTCACACATATACAAGAGAGTTGAACTTCAAATATTAGTTGAGTGAGTCTTGCACAAAGACAATAAACTTGTGTATGTAGTCTTTGCATAAGAGACATTAAACAATCTGCTGATTGTGTGGTGCTGCCTACAATCTTGAGTGCTAGGAGTTCAGTTTAGGCAGTAGCATAAATCCTAGCTGAGTGGGTTTGTACAAAGAGTTGTATAAATCAAAGTCTTCTAATGAATCCTTCCCAAGGGAAGAAGGGGTGACGTAGGAGCATTTGAAGTCTCCGAACATCCATAAACAAATTCGTGTTTATTTTTTTATTGCATTTACTTATCATTTCCATTGTTTTTAAGGATGCATTGTTGAAGCATTTTATGTGTTCTTCAAATACCAAAATATTGCATACCAAGTGTTTGATAAAATGCTTCAACCAAAATATTTTTACTCATTCAACTTGCATATATTTTAAATGCATAAAAAATATTTAATCAGTTTGTAGAAGGATTATTTCGAGTA
The DNA here is from genome assembly GCF_025594145.1 of Primulina tabacum. Classification (NCBI taxonomy): domain Eukaryota; kingdom Viridiplantae; phylum Streptophyta; class Magnoliopsida; order Lamiales; family Gesneriaceae; genus Primulina; species Primulina tabacum. Next base: position 28,543,234 of record NC_134554.1, read on the forward strand.
TTTTTAGCTTGGTTTGAAAACGAAACTCGATTTAATTCATCGGTGTTCAATATTTCAAGAACCGAGCTATTGTAGCTCAAAATGATGATCCCTCCAATCGATCCTGTCAATTGGAATCAGAGCGGGTGTTCTTGAAAGAACATTGAAACTAATTTTGATGTTTAAAATTCGAAAATTTCAGATTTTTTAAACATATACATGCAAAACTGAATTTTCGTGCACCTTGCAGCGACTGTAGGAAAAATGGCACATCTCTTTGCTCAAGTGTCCAAACGACAAACCACTTTTTGCGTTGCAAACTAGACTTGTAGAGAATTACAGCGGTATAAAATTTACAGCCCAATTATGCCCGAGAAAAAGTAGTTTATTCGTTGAAGGCGAAGAATATGTGCTACGGCAGAAAATGAGCAATTGAGAAAATTGGTTAGTTATCCCTCTTCTTTTATAATTTTCAAATTTTCAAAAATATAGGTGGAGAACTCATTATAATTTTAAAAGAGAAATTATTTTTAAATATTGAGGGGGAGAAAATTTTGTGTTTAAAATGTTTTGAAAATATGACTTTTTGATTCACACAAAAAGGGGGAGAAATATGTTAGTTGGATTGATTGTTTATCCAAGTTTTGTGATCATCAAAAAGGGGGAGATTGTTGGAACATTTCATGTTATCAATCTTGATTTTGATGTTACAAAACTTGTTATTGTGTTTCTAACATATTTACTCAACTGTGAAGTTGTAAACACAAGAAGCAAACTGAAACGGAATTCAGCCAAATGGAATTTCTGGTGAGCTTCGGTGTTTTGAAGATATCTCTCAGCTGGATGATCCAAATGACAATCTGCAAATTTGACCGATAAAAAAAAAATTGGAACAAGTCGTATTTCACGTCAGTTGGATAAATTCGGATGTTATCAAGGTCTAACTGATCGCTCAATTACCAAACTGATTGCACGAAAACAACAATCAGTTGGGTATGAGCAGTTGCGGTATTTTGGTCATATCTCTCAGCTCGGTTACCTAAATGAAGAAAATCAGTATGCGTTGAAAAGATAAGACAATGATCTACAAATCATCTTTGGAAGTCAAAGTTTGAATCGAAGCTTAAGATGCTGATAAATGACGATGAAGCTACTGGTTCTGCACAAACTGAAATCAGCTAGGATGATTTCAGCATACCAGCTGAACTGAACTGAACCAACTGCTGACCAGCTGAACTGAACTAAACCAGCTGTTGCTGACCAATTGAAACTGAGACAGTTGAACTGAACTAGACCAGCTGAAACTGAATCGAACCAGTTAAACTGAACCAGACCAGCTGAAACTGAACCGAACTAGTTAAACTGAACCAGACCAGTTGAAATGAACCAACTGACCAATTGAACTGAACCGAACCAGCAGCTGACCAATTGAAATGAACTGAACCAGCTGTTGACCAGTTGAGTTGATCAGAGTTGACCAGTGGGGAAAAAGTCCAGCAAGGCGAATTTGACCGTTGCAATATCAGAAACAGTACAAAAACTTTCCAAACGGTCATATTCTTGTTTCTAACGTATATATCATTGTTGGGGCTTATAAATACAACATCTAGAAGATCAAAAAAGAGCTTTTGAAGTGGATTCAAAGCATGGGAAGTTAGCATGAAGAAATCAGCTAGTTGAGAGCACAAGCCCTTGTGTGAGAATACATTTGAGATGCACAGTGTAAAAGAAAAATTCCTCACACACAATCACTCACACATATTGTGGGAACCCGGGCTCTAACTCAATTCTTTTGGGATTAATTGGATTTTTATTAGAAAATGTGGGTCAAAAATTTGCTTTTAACATTAAATCAAATGTATATAAACTAAGCATAAGATCTTTCTTTATTTAATTACAACAACATAAGCACATGCTTTGTTCTAGTACATCCATACAAACTAGTGTTCAATATCAACTACACATCACAGGTAGTACAAGTCTAGTAAGAACAACTAGTAATCTTCTTCTACACCCAAGATCACCACTCTATCAATCTCTCATCCTCGTCGAGACCCAGATCCTGTCCCACCTGTTGTCATGCACACATACAGACACAACAACAGCCGGAAACTCCGGTGAGAACGAATTCCAGTATAAAACATGTATATATGCATATCATGAAGTTTCATACAAATCATAACACATAATCAGTAATGATGAAACATTAGTGAATATAGATAAAACAATCTGACTCTTACTCTTTAACTCGACTCGTATCTAAGTCTAGGGATGTAACGTCCCGAAAATCGGAAAGTACACGTAAACCGCATGCATGCAAATTATTAAATTTCTTTGGTATTTTATTAAATTCTTTTAAAGCATAAAATGTATATTTATTTTATTAGATTGTGTTTATTTATTTTTATGCATTTAATGCATTATTATTGCATGATAGGTTTAATTCATGAAATTTTAAAGGTTTATGCATTAAAGATTTTAAAGTTTCATTTCGCGCTCAACGAGGATCGGAGATCGGAAAATTTTCAGAAAAATTATTTTAATTACATGATTCATTTTATTCATTAATATAAGATGTTTTAAAGTTATTTTTCAAGAATTGGGATTTATTGGGTATTTTTACCCGCATGATTTTAATTTTTAACGGTACGTAAATTTTATCGAATCGGGGGATTTTTGAGGGTTCGGTTAATATTTTCAAAATCTTTCCAACACGAAATATTTTTCGGGAGTATGTTTGAATTTAATGGGCCTAATTTTAAGCTTATTGGAACTTAAAACCCTTTTTATTTTAATTGACGCCCATTAGTGTACATTTTAATTAACTTAAACTACACTTAAACTAAACTTAAACCTACCCTACACCTATTAAAATTTCTACCCAACCATCCGACAACCCCTCACCCCTTCATTATGTTGTGGGTTCAGCACACTTCTTCTCTTGAAAGCAGCTGGGTGCCTCGTTTTCTTTTGTTCTTGGAAATGAAAAGTTCTCTCGGGTTCCTCACATCATTGTTGCTCTCCAAACATCTTAAGGCACGCATTGTACTTTCGTTTCTGCATCTCTCACGTTGTATACATGCTGTATGATGTCTGCTGATATGTGTGTCATTCATGTATTGCTCGGCTCATGCATAGTTTTTACGGGTATGCTTCGGTTGGTGCATGAAATTTGTATTTTCTTTACATCCAACTCACGTTTTTGTGGTCCTTGTGTAAAGGGGGCTGTCCTGGGGTGCGTTGAGGTTTGGAATTATCAAGAAGCAGATGAACAGTAGGCTGGAACCGAAGGCTGCTTGTGATAAGAGGGCCGAGATGTGTAGCGGCTATGGTTTTCTCGTTTTCTTTGTCTAGATCAGTGGGTAGGTGAAGACCGGTGGTGCAAGGGCGACTCTAGACCTTGGACCAGACTCTGGTGGGTCTTAACTATGGCCTGGAAAGCTGCAAACGCTGCTGGTTCTGTCCTAGAAGCCGCAAGGGAGAGTTGGGCGAGGTTGGTTCGACTTGTGTGTTTTTGGGAGAGTAGCGAGCGTGCGCGTCTTGTAGGTTGTATGAGGCTGTGACCACGGCTCAAGAGGCTCCAGTAGGGTCTGGTCTAGGTGTAGGACAAGCTGGTTAGTGACCGGTACCGTCGGCTGTAGGCTAGCATCAAAATTCTTGGATGGTGGCCACACTAGAGGTCGAGTAAGGAGATGTGCTGATTTCCAGCAACTTGTAAGGTTTGTTCGTAATGTTTAAGGGACGGGTATAGGTGTTTTAAGGGCTGTAAATGTGTATATTAGGTGTCGACAAAAGTTGGGAGAAATTTGGTCAAGTGTTGGCTCGATTCGGGTTAAAACCGGGACACCGGTTTAAGTTTTAAAACAATTCGGTTAAGTTATGAAATGGGCTCAAGTTTATGTTAATGGATGCTTTTAAATATGTTTTGGGACATTTTAAGGAGTTTGGTAAGTTTCGAATCAAAATAATGAGTTTTAGAATTATTCGGAATTTAATCGCCGCCGGGTACCGCGGTTACACGTAGATGGATCCATCGAATGACATGATGACATGATGATACGAAAGTCACAGCTAATGAACGAAATTCAAATTAAGATTTTAACACGTAATGCTGATACGATGATATATGCTATTACCATGTTTGACAGGTCACAGTTACGCATACGATATGATAACATGATGAGACATGTTTGACACGCTACGTTTTATACGACACGCTTATGTTCATGTTTTTAAGCTCATGAAATGTATGTTGATTATGCTATTTTTCACTTCTGTGTGCTACGTATATGTACTTGTTATTACTGGTACAGGTGTGTTGAGTCTTTAGACTCACTAGGCGTGTGTGATGCAGGTGAGCTTAATGATGAGGAGACTGGAGGTGCCGAACTCTGAGTAGGAAGACCTGGTGCGGTGACACGATCCGAGGACCGCAAGTTTTCCGCATTATGTTTTATGTTATTTGAGAGGAGAGGAATATTTTAATACGTGATGATTTTTAAGATTTTTATACGTTTATGTTTACGTATGATATAAAAAAAAATTCCCCAATTTTGAAATTAGTAGACGTTTCAGTTGGTATCAGAGCAATGGTCCTGTGTAGGGTTATGCCACCGCCAGCTTCTGCCGCTTAGTCTTTAAAGCCTCAACTCCGTATGCTTTTATGATTTAAATGTTTTAATGTTATCACATGTATGTTTACATGATATATGCTTTGTAGTACATGTTTATGTGTCGTTATGTTTTGAGATTAGATGCTTTAAAATTTTTATGCATGCTTCGACATGAAATGAGAAATTATATGATTTTCATGCATACTAGTTTTGTGGTGGAATTGGACATTGGTAAGAATTTGTTTTTGGGCGTTAGGAAAGATTGGAAATAATTTGACTATATTAATTTTGGTTAGTAAGTACTGATGTTCTACTTGTGGGTCATAAGTTAAATTTAAAAATTATTAATGTCTTTGGGACTTGTAGATTTTCTAAGAAATTACTGATGGTTCGTGGTTGCTAGCCAAGTTAATGTTTGAGGATTCCTTGTAAGGACTAATGATTCGAAGACTACGATAATTTTTGGAAGTATAAAATTGTAGAAATTATTTAGGATGCATGCTCTACCTAGTTAGATTTAAGGATTGAATTGCATGAATTGAGAATTTTAAGGACCTAATTGTAATAACCAATAATTTAGTACTTAAATGTAAAAATAAAATTTAAGGGACTATTTTCAAATTTCCGATTTTTGGATTAAATTCCGAGTTTTGAGGATTTTAAGGTTTAATGAGGCAAAAATCGAAAATTTTATGGGGACCAGAAATGCAAATTTCGAAGAGTTGTATGGGCCAAAAATGTAATTTTCGAGAACAATAAGGGCCAAATTGCAAATCTCGAAATTTTTGAGGATTAAATTCGAAATTCTGTGAAACACTTGGGATGTTAAATATTTATGGAAATGTAAGACTGGTTATGAGACTTAATTTTGGGTTTAATAAGCTTAAACTTATTGAATTTTACGATACGAAAAGCCTATAAAATGGAATTAGGAACACCAAGAACTTATGGGTAATTGTGGAATTTTCAAGATTAAAGACATATTGGATAATTTTTGAGGAAAGTAAGAATTAATTTTACAATTTTTAAGGAATTTGGGAACTTATTTAGCAGTGATTGAGAATTGAATGATTTAAATGATAGGAATTTTCGGTGATTTAGGCTTGAAGGAAATATAGAACATTGAGAGACCTGGATTATAATGTTATAATGAATGGTAATCGAGGACATTATGGGATGAATCAATCTTGGGTTTGAAAATTTTAAGTGTTAGTGAAATAATGTTGTGGCAAATTAAGAATTTAAAGTGATGACGATTTAAGGTAAAGTTGATCGGTTAGTTAAGTTATAAGAAAAAACATTGAGTTAACAAATTTTTGGGAACTTAAGTTTGGTGTGTCATAAGTTTTAGTCATGATCTTAACAGTTAAGATTATATCTTTGTTGGAATTTAATTTTGCTAGGAAGTTGGGTATGATTGATGGTTAGGTTACTCGATAGACGAATGTAAGAATTGAGGTAGACACCTTGTCTTGAGGAATTTTTGTAAGTCATTAAGAAACTTGGGGATAAGTGGGTATGTGTGTTGAAATTATGTTATTTAATACTATTGGGGTTGCGTAAGTTTGAATTTTAAGTTTATGAAATAGGTGTCCGTACAAAAAAAAAAAATTGGTGAAATAAAAACAAAAGAGAATTAGTTGTGTCAACATAGGTTACCGATGAACGAATGTTAAGATTTTTATAGAGTAAGAAATCAAAAATCTTGATATGCGGATTCTAGAACTCTATGGGTTATAAGCGAAGTTGATTTATTAGAGTTAGACTAAGGCTACCATGGGATAACTTATTGTTTTATACGGTTGTATTAATTAAGCATTAAGGATACGTAAAAATACGACATTCTTTTGAATGAGGAAAGTCCAAGAGTCTTAGGCTTCAACCAAATTGTAATTGGGAAGAAAATAGTTTAAGCTTGTGATTGATGCTAGAAGGGTTTTACTAATATAGGTAGATGATCGATATTGTATATTTTGGGATTTACGAGTTAACGTTACTCGAGGATTAAGATTTGCAACAATTTTATAATTGGGAAGTACTTTTAAATAGTTAAGTTATGTAAGTTTAGCGCGGTAAGATAAAGATTCGATTCAAGGATCTTAGTATAATATTATTATGGGGTTGAGATAAAGTTTAACTTTTAAGTGTTCTACTCAGGATAGAAGACGATTAGAAAATTTTGGTGTTAAGGTTTCTCAAGTGAACTGCATAAATGCTAATATAATATGCCAATGAACATCCTGGGTATAGTATAAGAAAGTAGGACGCAATAAAATTCGGACTGTCATTTCTAATATTGGGAAGTTTAAGAAAAGTTAAAATTCGAGTTTATAGAAAAATGAAACTAGGTCATAATGGGTCGTTATAAGTTGAGTTTCTTAAACGAAGATTTAGAGGGTAGAGTTTATTAGGATTGAGAAGACATAAGGACATCTTAAGATTAATTATTTTATCAGAGTAGCGCTGCGGAAGCGTGGACCATTATGAGATTAGAACTAAATCTAAATTTTGGGATTGTCAAGGATAAGCGAATTTCGGGGACGAAATTAAATTTAAGGGGGGGGGGGGAGATTGTAACGTCCCGAAAATCGGATAGTACACGTAAACCGCATGCATTCAAATTATTAAAATTTTTTGGTATTTTATTAAATTCTTTTAAAGCATAAAAGGTATATTTATTTTATTAGATTGTGTTTATTTATTTTTATGCATTTAATGCATTATTATTGCATGATAGGATTAATTCATGAAATTTTAAAGGTTTATGCATTAAAGATTTTTAAGTTCCATTTCGCGCTCAACGAGGATCGGAGATTGGAAAATTTTCAGAAAAATTATTTTAATTACATGATTCATTTTATTAATTAATATAAGATGTTTTAAAGGTATTTTTCAAGAATTGGGATTTATTGCGTATTTTTACACGCATGATTTTAATTTTTAACGGTACGTAAATTTTATCGAATCGGGGGATTTTTGAGGAGGGTTCGGCTAATATTTTCAAAATCTTTCCAACACGAAATATTTTTCGGGAGTATGTTTGGACTTAATGGGCCTACTTTTAAGCTTATTGGACTTAAAACCCTTTTTATTTTAATTGACGCCCATTAATGTACATTTTAATTAACTTAAACTACACTTAAACTAAACTTAAACCTACCCTACACCTATTAAAACTTCTACCCAACCATCCGACAACCCCTCACCCCTTCATTATGTTGTGGGTTCAGCACACTTCTTTCTCTTGAAAGCAGCTGGGTGCCTCGTTTTCTTTTGTTCTTGGAAATGAAAAGTTCTCCCGGGTTCCTCACATCATTGTTGCTCTCTAAGCATCTTAAGGCACGCATTGAACTTTCGTTTCTGCATCTCTCACGCTGTACATTGCTGATATGTGTGTCATTCATGTATTGCTTGGCTCATGCATAGTTTTTACGGGTATGCTTCGGTTGGTGCATGAAATTTGTATTTTCTTTACATCCAACTCACGTTTTTGTGGTCCTTGTGTAAAGGGGGCTGTCCTGGGGTGCGTTGAGGTTTGGAATTATCAAGAAGCAGATGAACAGTAGGCTGGAACCGAAGGCTGCTTGTGATAAGAGGGCCGAGATGTAATGCCCGGAAATTTAATCCTAGTAATCTGTAATTATTGATTTATAATTTGATATGATTATGAAAGGATTAACCGGGACCCGATTTGAGATAACGCGTAAAAAGATGTATGTGCGAGGATGAGCTCTCGCGCATATGCGCGACCAGCCGGGCGCATATGCGCGAAATGTCCAGAGGACCTCGCGCATATGCGCGACCTGAACCCGCGCATGTGCGCGAGGGTGGCAGAGAGTTGGGCAGAAATTTGAGTACCTCGCGCATAAGCGCCGAATGAGGGCGCGCATATGCGCGAGGCACTGTGCACATCACGCGCCGAGACATATGGTCTCGCGCATATGCGCCGGTAGATGTCGCGCATATGCGCGAGACGTGTTGCACGTAGAGTGAGCCATTTGCGTTGTTGCATGTACGTTGATGTATATATATATATATATATATATATATATATATATATACAATGCAATTCGTTTCTTCAGAAGAAAACCGAGAAAGGGTCAGGGGAAAGTTGTGAAAAATCCTTACGCCTTTTGTGAAAAATCCGTCCGTCTGATTTTGAATCTGACTGCAGTACTGTGTTCGTATCAACGCAGGCTACAACTGGACGTAAGTTTTACTACGTTTTGATATGATTTGAAATTATGATGTTGTCAGAATTGAATGGAATTCATATATGATATTCTTGACATGTTAGACATCATAGAATCGAAGTCAGATTAAGAAACGGACTGATTATGGAATTGTTATGATTTTCTGAAGTTAATTGACTGAGATATGATATCAAATTGTATTGGTATCGATTATTAGTTGAGGGAATTATTATCTGGTGATGTTATATTGACCGGGATATCGGGATTGTGCGCTTATACCGTTGATTTTGAATTATTGATCAGATTGGTATCGATTTAAACGGTATATTGATATAATATCATTGATATTGCCATTGCCAGATCGAAGGATTGATAGAGTTTGAATTCCAGACCGAAACTACGAACGAAAGGTATAAGTCAATGTGGTATCGGGAGATCGACTTAAGTCGGTTTAGACTTGAGTTTTCCTAAATCACATACTTTACTTTATTGCATTGATATTTGCATTGATTTGATCGATGTACTTGTTTTCTTGATTAATAGATAACAGGTATTAGACGAGTAATCTTGTGACAGAAGTGCCTGATAGTGGCGGGATCGCCACGGGCACATTGCATGATGTCACAAGATAGTGTATTGGCGATAGTGCCAAAGTCTGTCACCGGATGATTGGCTATCGATGTGGATAGAATTTGGGTTTCTTCAATTACTGTTGATCGATGTCGTATCGGTGTGGATAGAATTGGAGCTTCTTCTATTACTGGTGATCGATATTATATCGGTGTGGATAGAATTAGAGTTCCTTCTATTACTGGTGATCGATACCATATCGGTGTGGATAGAATCATACCTTTTTCTATTTCTGGTGATCGATACCTTATCGACGTGGATAGAACTGGAGTCTTTTCTATTACTGTTGGTCGATATAGGAATGCCAATTTCTGGAAACCGGGATCCCTAGACTAGGATTGAGTCTAGTCTAAATTGTGTAGCTACTTGTATTGTCGACACTCTGATATTGATTATGTTTCAGATTTTGATACATATTGCTGTTATCTGTTACATGCTTTATATTTGGTTATATGAATGCATGTTTCGTTGATTTATACTGGGATTATATTCTCACCGGAATTATCCGGCTGTTGTCTTATTTGTATGTGTACATGACAACAGGTGGGACATGATCAGGGTCCAGGAGATGAGGAGAGATCGTGATAGAGTGGAGACTTCGGATTTTGATGTATATAGGGTTTTGGCACTTGATAATTAGATGTTGAACCTTAGTTTTTACTGATTTGTAGACGGTACAGACTTGTACTTTATTTATACTGAGTTGTATATTAGTTTGATGTCACTACGTTCCGCATTATTTTAAAAAAAAAAAATTTAGCCCCTGTTTATTGTAATTGATTAATTAGTTCCAATGATGATTAAGAACATGATTAGCGTCCGGGTCCCCACACGAGATGTGTTGTGGCTATGGTTTTCTCGTTTTCTTTGTCTAGATCGGTGGGTAGGTGAAGACCGGTGGTGCAAGGGCGACTCCAGACCTTGGACCAGACTCTGGTGGGTCTTAACCATGGTCTGGAAAGCTGCAAACGCTGCTGGTTCTGTCCTAGAAGCCGCAAGGGAGAGTTGGGCGAGGTTGGTTCGACTTGTGTGTTTTTGGGAGAGTAGCGAGCGTGTGCGTCTTGTAGGTTGCATGAGGCTGTGACCACGGCTCAAGAGGCTCCAGTGGGGTCTGGTCTAGGTGTAGGACAAGCTGGTTAGTGATCGGTACCGTCAGCTGTAGGCTAGCATCAAAATTCTTGGATGGTGGCCACACTAGAGGTCGAGTAAGGAGATATGCTGATTTCCAGCAACTTGTAAGGTTTGTTCGTAATGTTTAAGGGACGGGTATAGGTGTTTTAAGGGCTGTAAATGTGTATATTAGGTGTGGAAAAAAGTTGGGAGAAATTTGGTTAAGTGTTGGCTCGATTCGGGTTAAAACCGGGACACCGGTTTAAGTTTTAAAACAATTCGCTTAAGTTATGAAATGGGCTCAAGTTTATGCTTATGGATGCTTTTAAATATGTTTTGGGACATTTTAAGGAGTTTGGTAAGCTTCGGATCAAAATAATGAGTTTTAGAATTATTCGGGATTTAATCGCCGCCGGGTACCGCGGTTACACGTAGATGGATCCATCGAATGACATGATGCATGATGATACGAAAGTCACAGCTAATAAACGGAATTCAAATTAAGATTTTAACACGTATATGCTGATACGATGATATATGCTATTACCATGTTTGACAGGTCACAGTTACGCATACGATATGATAACATGATGAGACATGTTTGACACGTTACGTTTTACACGACACGCTTATGTTCATGTTTTTAAGCTAATGAAATGTATGTTGATTATGCTATTTTTCACTGCTGTGTGCTACGTATATGTACTTATTATTACTGGTACAGGTGTGTTGAGTCTTTAGACTCACTAGGCGTGTGTGATGCAGGTGAGCTTAATGATGAGGAGATTGGAGGTGCCGAACTCTGAGTAGGCAGACCTGGTGCGGTGACACGATCTGAGGACCGCAAGTTTTCCGCATTATGTTTTATTTTATTTGAGAGGAGAGGAATATTTTAATAGGTGATGATTTTTAAGATTTTTATACGTTTATGTTTACGTATGATATAAAAAAAACAATTCCGCACTTTTGAAATTAGTAGACGTTTCAAGGGATCCCGGTGTGAATAAGATGTAACAGGTCTCCCACCTACTCTCCCACCTACTCTCCCAATCGTGTTGGCGTTACATCTTATTCCCAAACTTCGGTCTGGTCTGTATCGAAATCTACAATCGGAGTGAATCTGATCCGAAACATCGATATCACCGAACGTTTAGAGAATTGCCGTATCTACCAATGACACTCCTATCTCAGTACATATATATAAATCAATATAAAGTACAAACAAAACAAGTATGTGATTTTGTTGGGAAAACTCAAATTGATTCTCATTTGAGTTGTGTCTTCCCCAAACAACAATGAATTATGCCTTTTGTCGCACAATCTCTTTCGATGTTGAGGTCTCTACTCAAATCATCATTCCTCCAACATATAGATTTCAAAACATGCTGGAAATGAACAATACTTACATCCCCTTGTAGCACTTGATGAGAGGAGCAATAATCTATGTTTGGATTGAAGTTGGGATGGTTAAATCTTGAGTAATCACAATTCAAAGATGGAATGAAGCTTGAGGGAATTTGCTGAACTTTCTCTCCCTTTCTCTCGGTTCTTAGGCTAGCAAAGAAGGAAATGAAGACACATACACCTTATATGTATGGCCAGGACAAGTGTTATTATTTTTCAATAAACACGTTGCACCGCGGGTGCGGTGGCTTCTTGACCGCAGGTGCGGTCTGCTCTCGGCAGCCCTATCCAAAATGCAGAGCCATCGACCGCGGGGGTGCTCTGGTTTACACCGCGTGTGCGCTCACCCTACTGTAGCAGCACCGCGGGTGCGCTGCCTCTGGGACCGCGGGTGCGCTATTGCTACTGTAATTCTATTCAACTTTCTGTCCTTGCACTGCGGGTGCAGTCCTTCTTTAGGCGCGGGTGCGCTCATGCTACTGTAATTCTTCCACAATTCATGAGCTCAACCACGGGTGCGGTCCTTTCCTTAACGCGGGTGCAGTCTATATCTCATGCAACACTTCATAATCTCATTTAGTGCCTCTCATTACATGTCATGCATACTCATATCTTCCGAATATCACATCAATGAAGACTAATAAATCTCAAGCCTTACATTTCTCCCCCTCTAAGAAATGATTTCGTCCTCGAAATCGCAAACAATCTATCAAATCATATATGAAAAGCACTATAATTAAAATTGAAGACATACTCACATCATGTAAATAACTCGGGATATCTTTGTCTTATATCTGCTTCTGTCTCCCAAGTCGCTTCTTCGATGCCATGACGACTCCACTGAACTTTCACAAGTGGAATAGTCTTCGTTCTGAGCTGTTTCTCTTTCCGCTCAAGAATCTGTATCAGTTGTTCAACATAACTCAAAGTCTGATCAAGTTCGGCTTCGTCAGGCTGAATGACATGAGAAGCATCAGGCATATATCTACGCAGCATCGATACATGAAATACGTCATGTATTCCTGATAGAGAAGGAGGAAGAGCAAGTCGATATGCTGGATCGCCAATTTTCTCAAGAATCTCATACGGACCGACATATCTAGGAGACAACTTTCCACACTTGCCAAATCTGACAATGCCTCTGAAAGGAGAAATCTTCAAGAATACTCTGTCTCCCTGCTTAAATACTAACGGTCTACGTCTGATATTGGCATATTTGGCTTGCCTATACTGTGCCGTCTTCATTCTCTTCTGAATAATCTTCACCTTCTCAATCATTTCACGAATCATATCAGGCCCAAGTTCTGGTACCTCAGATATATCATCCCAGTACAACGGAGATCTGCACTTCTTGCCATACAAAGCTTCAAACGGTGCCATCTCGATACTCGTCTGATAGCTGTTGTTGTACGAGAATTCACAAAGTGGCAGTGAATCTTGCCAACTAGTGCCAAAATCTAGCACTACAGCTTGAAACATGTCCTCTAAAGTCTGGATAGTCCGCTCTGACTGTCCATCTGTCTGAGGATGATAAGCAGTACTTAGGTGTAATTTCGTACCTAAAGCCTGCTGTAAACTGTGCCAGAAGTGTGAAGTGAATCGTGGATCACGATCTGATACGATAGACTTCGGCACACCATGTAATCTGACTACCTCTCTGACATATATCTCGGCCATCTGATCATGTCGGTATGTCAATCTGTACGGAATAAAACAAGCTGATTTGGTCAGTCTGTCAATAATGACCCAAATCGCATCACAGCCCCGGGATGATCGAGGTAACTTCGTCAAGAAATCCATGGAAATGTGATCCCATTTCCATTCAGGAATAGACAAACTCTGAAGTAGACCTCCGGGCTTCTTCCTCTCGGCCTTCACCTGCTGGCAATTCAAGCACTTATACACAAACTCTGCAATATCTGACTTGATTTGTTTCCACAAGAATTGTGTCTTTAGGTCGTTGTACATCTTTCTGCCACCAGGATGAATACTAAACCGACTACAGTGCGCTTTTGACATAATCTGTTGTTTCAATTCTGAAATATCTGGCACTGCAATACGGTTATTCACATACAGAACATAATCATGTACCTGATACTCTGACTGATGCCCTGATCTGACCATATCAATAGACTTCTGCACATTCTGATCAGTTCTTTGGGCTTCCTTGATTCTCATAATCAAATCTGGCTCAACTTGAATCGTGGCAAGTCTCAATGGTCTACTATCTGTGTCAAATGCTAAACCAGACAAACAACAATCTTCAACTAAATTCGAAACACCTATCGTCGACAAGGATAGAACACAAACCTTTCGACTCAAGGCATCCGCTGCTGCATTTGACTTTCCTGGATTGTATTTGATCTCGCAATCAAAATCTTTCAGTAGATCAAGCCATCTACGCTGCCTCATATTCAATTCTGATTGAGAAAACAGATACTTCAGACTCTTGTGATCCGAATAGATCTCAAATTTTTTGCCATACAGATAATAACGCCAGATCTTTAGTGCAAATACAATGGCCACCAATTCAAGATCATGAATTGGGTACCGAGTCTCGTGAGTCTTCAACTGTCTCGAGGCGTATGCGATCACATGTCCTCGTTGCATAAGAACACATCCTAACCCTGTGGGATGCATCACAATATACCACGAACTCACCAGTACCTGAAGGTATCGTCAATACTGGAGCACTGGTCAGCCTCTTTGTCAACTCTAGAAAGCTAGACTCACAATCTTCAGACCACACAAATGGCATATTCTTCTGTGTCAACTGGGTAATTGGCTTCGCAATACTGGAGAAATCTTTGATGAATCGTCGGTAATATCCTGCCAGACCCATGAAACTGCGTATCTCTGGCACAGAAGTCGGTCTAGGCCAACTGATCACAGCTTCAACTTTACTCGGATCTACCAAAATACCGTCTCCAAATATAATATGACCCAAGAAGACAACCTGTTTCAACCAGAACTCGCACTTTGACAGTTTAGCATACAGTCTTTCATTTCTCAGTGTCTGCAATACAATTCTTAAATGCTCTGCATGCTCATTCTTATTCTTGGAATACACCAAAATATCATCAATAAACACAATAACAAACTAATCCAAATACCTCTGAAAGACGCGGTTCATCAATCCCATAAACACCGCTGGAGCATTCGTTAAACCAAAAGGCATGACAACAAACTCATAATGTCCATACCTGGTTCGGAATGCTGTCTTCGGTATATCAACATCTCTAACTCTCAGCTGGTGATATCCAGATCTCAGATCAATCTTGGAATAAACAGAGGATCCCTGCAACTGATCAAATAAATCATCGACACGAGGCAATGGATATTTGTTCTTTACCGTCGCCTTGTTCAGTTGCCGGTAGTTGATACACAATCTCATTGAACCATCTTTCTTTCGTACAAAAAGTACTGGAGCGCCCCATGGAGACACACTCGGTCTAATGTATCCCATTGTCAGAAGATCTTCTAACTGTGCTTTCAATTCTTTCAACTCTATCGGCGCCATCCTATACGGAGCTCGAGATATAGGAACAGTACCTGGCGTAAGATCTATGCTGAAATCTATCTCTCGGGCTGGGGGTAACCCTGGGATATCGTCAAGAAATACATCTGCAAATTCCCGTACTACTGGAAAATCTGCCAATGCCGAGCTCGATTTCTGTAGGTCTACAGCATAAACAAGGAACCCCTCTGTTCCTTTCTGCAATAATCTACTCATAGTCAGAGCAGACTCTAAGGGAATCCGAGATCTGGAACCCTTACCGTAGAATTTCCATTCGTCAGCCATCTCTGGTCTGAACCTGACAATCTTCTGGAAACAATCTACAGTGGCTCTGTACTTGGTTAACGTGTCAATCCCAACAATACAATCAAAATCAGATAGACCAAGTACAACACAATCTAGCTCAATCTCGTGACCTTAAAACTGTAGCATGCAATGTCTAACTGAAGTCACAGATATCAAACCACTTCCCAACGGAGAAGAAATAGACACTACAGTAGACAATGACTCGACAGACAATGCATGTGTCAATGCAAAATGTTCAGAAATGAATGTATGGGATGCAACTATGTCTAACAACACATATGCAGGATAACCGCAAAGAAAACAGTTACCTGCAATCACATCGTCTGGTGCATCTTGGGCCTGCTCCTCCGTCAATGCAAACACCTGAGCCTGTTGTCTGGGAGGTTGGCTCACTGTCTGACCACCTCTGGCTCTAGGCTGGGACTGTGTAGGCGTGGGCCAGGACCTGGCCAGGACCTCTCCGTACTCTGGCCAGGACCTCTCTGTCGTGACCCACTGGAGCTCGACGAACTGCTCCCTGATCTCTTGAACAGCTTGCCTTTAGCTTTCAAAGAATCTTTCTTGCCACTACTACTACTTCCACTATCAAATCGAGGACGAGGTGGTGGAAACTATGCGGCGAGATGTGGCTGTCTCGGACTCTGAACACTATAGAAAGCTCCTCGCTGCCTGATCAAGCCAGCCTCGGCTCCTTTTGCTCTGTTCAGTGCCTCAGAAAAGGTATTGGGTCGTCCCGTGTTCACCAAAGTAAAAATATCCGGATTCAAACCATTGATGAATTGATCGGCGACCGCTTCATCATTTCCTGCCACGTGTGGCGCAAATCGGAGCAAAGAAGAAAATTTGGCAACATATTCTTCTATATTCAATTCCCCCTGTCACAAATTTGCAAATTCTGCCCCTTTGTCTTTTCGATAGGAGACTGGAAAGAAACGCGGATAAAATTCATCTTTGAATACCTTCCAAGTAATATCGATACCTCTATGCTCCAATGATCGTTTCGTTGTAAGCCACCAACACTTTGCCACTTCCTGTAACTGATGCCCAATCAACTTCACTCTCCGTTCATCTGTATAGGCAAGAGATTCAAACATCATCTCTATATCATCTAACCAGCTCTCACAATCCACTACAGTCTCCGTGCCCTTCAAGGTAGGTGGATGGAATGATTGAAACCTCTTCAACAAAGTCTCCATCGGTGTCGCAGTAATGTCCATCTGAGTACCCGACGTACTACCCTATTCTGGCACTTGTCCTGCAGCTGGTTGTGGTATTCTTCTAGGCGGCATATCTGATTATCAAACAGATTAGTACACAGTCTATATACAATCTATCTCAGTCCTCCTCTGATCATATACCTCTGACCCTGAATCGGTTCTGATTCAGTCTTTACAATTACATGCTGCAATCAACTCAGATAACAATACAACATGTAATAGGGAAAGCAATAAATCATGCTAGCACATCAAAAGCAAGGAAGAAGACTCATCTACCCCGCTCATTCTATTCTATCTCAGTCTACAGAACCTACTGCTCTAATACCACTTGTTGTGGGAACCCGAGCTCTAACTCAATTCTTTTGGGATTAATTGGATCTTTATTAGAAAATGTGGGTCAAAAATTTGCTTTTAATATTAAATCAAATGTATATAAACTAAGCATAAGATCTTTCTTTATTTAATTACAACAACATAAGCACATGCTTCATTCTAGTACATCCATACAAACTAGTGTTCAATATTAACTACACATCACAGGTCGTACAAGTCTAGTAAGAACAACTAGTAATCTTCTTCTACACCCGTGATCACCACTCTATCAATCTCTCATCCTCGTCGAGACCCAGATCCTGTCCCACCTGTTGTCATGCACACATACAGACACAACAACAGCCGAAAACTCCGGTGAGAACGAATTCCAGTATAAAACATGTATATATGCATATCATGCAGTTTCATACAAATCATAACACATAATCAGTAATGATGACACATTAGTGAATATAGATAAAACAATCTGACTCTTACTCTTTAACTCGACTCGTATCTAAGTCTAGGGATCCCGGTGTGAATAAGATGTAACAGGTCTCCCACCTACTCTCCCAATCGTGGTGGCGTTAAATCTTATTCCCAAACTTTGGTCTGGTCTGTATCGAAATCTACAATCGGAGTGAATCTGATCCGAAGCATCGATATCACCGAACGTTTAGAGAATTGACGTATCTACCAATGACACTCCTATCTCAGTACATATATATAAATCAATATAAAGTACAAACAAAACAAGTATGTGATTTTGTTGGGAAAACTCAAATTGATTCTCATTTGAGTTGTGTCTTCCCCAAACAACAATGAATTATGCCTTTTGTCGCACAATCTCTTTCGATGTTGAAGTCTCGATGTCAAAGTCGCCAATACAAATCTGAAATGGCATCATCAATGTACATTTTATCAAGCTCTAGTACACCTCAATACACATAGGAATCAATATTTCATTTCAATGCATTTCGACGGCATAACGGCGTAATCTTTTGATACCGATCAACTCAAACAATAAGAATCTCAACATATATCAACAAACCATAATCCTCAATTCATAACCAACATAATATACTCGTTGGCATCTCAGAATCTGCAGAAATCGGAATATGTCTATGCTGGAAATTGAGAACAATCATATACGATATCATTTCTTCAATCCGTTTACGTTTCTACGATGTACAAAATCTCAAGAACATATATCTCTACTCAAATCATCATTCCTCCAACATATAGATTTCAAAACATGCTGGAAATGAACAATACTTACATCCCCTTGTAGCACTTGATGAGAGGAGCAATAATCTATGTTTGGATTGAAGTTGGGACGGTTAAATCTTGAGTAATCACAATTCAAAGATGGAATGAAGCTTGAGGGAATTTGCTGAACTTGCTCTCCCTTTCTCTCGGTTCTTAGGCTAGCAAATAAGGAAATGAAGACACATACACCTTATATGCATGGCCAGGACAAGTGTTATTATTTTTCAATAAACACGTTGCACCGCGGGTGCGGTGGCTTCTTGACCGCAGGTGCGGTCTGCTCTCGGCAGCCCTATCCAAAATGCAGAGCCATCGACTGTGGGGGTGCTCTGGTTTACACCGCAGGTGCGCTCACCCTACTGTAGCAGCACCGCGGGTGCGCTGCCTCTGGGACCGCGGGTGCAGTGTTGCTACTGTAATTCTATTTAACTTTCTGTCCATGCACCGCGGGTGCAGTCCTTCTTTAGGCGCGGGTGCGCTCATGCTTCTGTAATTCTTCCACAATTCATGAGCTCAACCGCGGGTGCGGTCTTTTCCTTACCGCGGGTGCGGTCTATATCTCATGCAACACTTCATAATCTCATTTAGTGCCTCTCATTACATGTCATGCATACTCATATCTTCCGAATATCACATCAATGAAGACTAATAAATCTCAAGCCTTACACATATACAAGAGAGTTGAACTTCAAAGATTAGTTGAGTGAGTCTTGCACAAAGACAATAAACTTGTGTATGTTGTCTTTGCATATGAGACATTATACAATATGTTGATTGTGAGGTGCTGTCTACAATCTTGAGTGCTAGGAGTTTAGTTTAGGCAGTAGCGTAAGTCTTAGTTAAGTGGGTTTGTACAAAGAGTTGTATAAATCAAAGTCTTCTAGTAAATCCTTCCCAAGTGGAAGAAGGGATGACGTAGGAGCGTTTGAAGTCCCCCAATATCCATAAACAAATTCGTGTTTATTTGTTTATTGCATTTACTTATCATTTCCATTGTTTTTAAGGATGCATTGTTGAAGTATTTTATGTGTTCTTCAGATACCAAAATATTGCATACCAAGTGTTTGATAAAATGCTTCAACCAAAATATTTTTACTCATTCAACTTGCATATATTTTAAATGTTTTACAAAATATTTAATTAGTTTCTATGAAGGATTATTTCGAGTATTTTCAACTTGGTTTGAAAATCAAACTCGATTTAATTCATTGGTGTTCAATATTTCAAGAACTGAGCTATTGTAGCTCAAAATGATGATCCCCCCAATAGATCCTGTCATTTGGTATGGGTTGTTCAGTTCCAGTTGTGTTCATCTTTAGATCTACAACCTTGATATTTTCAAAAGATTCTGCAAGGTCTTGGAGATCTTCTATACTAATCCTTTCTAAAGTTGTCATCAGATTATTTTCTTTTCTGGGACTGTTTTAATTAGATTGATCATTTTTCTTCTTCAGTTAAAGGTTTTGGCATCATCTTTGGCTTCCCTCTTTAATGTAATAAGGGTTTAATACCAAATGATGGTGGTAACCTTCCTTTTGAAGTCCTTCTACTAGAACTTGGGCGTTATTCTAGGTTTTAAACTCTTGTTCAGATATCATTTAGTATTCCAAGAATTTCTTCCTGTTTTCCAAGGATTTTCTCCACATTTTGTGGTACATAATACATCATATTGTCATAATTTTGTGCCGTCTTTTGAAATTATCTATGATCTCCGGAAAGTTTAGAGGAATCTGCAGGTACTATTTATGTGAACCTGTTATTTTGAATAATAAATTTACCTTAGAACTTTGATAAGTTCCCTTGTTTTCTTAATACTTAACATTGGTTAGATCTTTTTGCTTCAAATATTTCAAAGATTTGGAATAAATCCAATAAATAATTAATCTCAAACCTGAGCTCTGATACCATTTTTTTCCAGGAAAATCAATCATTAAAACATATAAGGGTGTTCATGTTAGTTTTATCTTTTTAGGGAGTTTAGACAAATGTTTATAGGTGTAGGAGTTAGGATAAAATTAAGTTTGAGTTTGGGGATTTATATCTAATTTTCCCTTATAATAATGCGGATTAATTTTATGTATTTTTATAATTACCAAAATACCCTCCCCATCTTTTTTTTTGAAATTAAATTATCATTCTATGTTGGGTGCAATAATTGTCCTTGCTTGGTAGAGCGATCGAACTATGGTGCTTGAGCTGCTGTGCGGTTTAAAAGATTTGAGTTGCACCATTACTACTAGCTATAGCTTTTGGTAAAGCGGTAAGCACTCGGTCCTACAATTGGTATCAGAGCCAAGGTCATGGGTTCGATTCCCATTGATTGCAAGAAGTGTAATTATTGGGAGGGAGATTGTTGGGTGCAATAATTGTCCCTGCTTGGTAGAGCGATCGAACCATGGTGCTTGAGCTGCTGTGCGGTTTAAAAGATTTGAGTTGCACCATTACTACTAGCTATAGCTTTTGGTAAAGCGGTAAGCACTCGGTCCTACAATTGGTATCAGAGCCAAGGCATGGGTTCGATTCCCATTTATTGCAAGGAGTGTAATTACTGGGAGGGAGATTGTTGGGTGCAATAATTGTCTCTGCTTGGTAGAGCGATCGAACCATGGTGCTTGAGCTGCTGTGCGGTTTAAAAGATTTGAGTTGCACCATTACTACTAGCTATAGCTTTTGGTAAAGCGGTAAGCGCTCGGTCTTACATTCTAGATTAAAAATTAATCTCATAAATTGGATATGTTTTAACAAATTTATATTACATTCCAAATAAAAACGAATTATTACTATTTTGACAAAAATTATTCAATTATATTATAGAATTCAGTAATTATAAATTTAATTATATTTATTTTTGATAAAAAATATTATTAATAAAATATTTTACGATGTTTTTTATATTTAAAAAATAAATATATAATTTTAAACACAAAACCATTTTAACACTTAAAATTTAACAAACAAAATCCAATAAAATAATCTTGAACAATAATCTCCACTTTTCTCTCTCTTTTTATAACACAAATCTTTTCATATTATTAATTATTATTATTTATTATAAATTATTTATTATTATTTAAATGAATTTGTTTGTCAAAAAATCTTAATTTTTAACATAAATATTATTTAAATTATTTGTATAAATTTAATTTTATTTTTTTGAAGGATAAAACATTGATTATGCATTATCATCCTTGGGTTGTATAAGGAATCACTTGGCTGAGCTGTGATGATACATCATCTCTCGTATAATATCTATAGTAAAGGCATGAACGGATCATGTAAAAGCCCACAAGATAATTGGGAGTACTAATATGTTGGGGATCTGTTTAGAGTTAAGGATGAATAAACTCTTTCTTTTCTTTAACGTTTTTGCAAAGATGTTAGAATCCTGTTAGATATTATAGCCTATCTTGTTCGAATATATTTCCAGCAGATCACAATAACTTGTGCGAGAACGATCTGATGATTTGAGGTGAAAACAATAAAACAGTAGGCAGTAGACAGTAGTAGTTTCTGGAAATTCGAAGATGAAATCTTCAACGTCTCCCTTTCTTCTGTTTCCAGAAGGTATCACTAAAAGACTTCGGTTTTTACAGTACAACTCTTGTACACACCCACTTCAGTAAGACTTACCATTCGCCTACTGAAACTCTTAGTTTCACAACACAATATAATGAATACAACAAGGTTATGTAGAAGACTCTTTTCCATATTACAAACACTTCTCAAGAAGATGTAATAAGGTGAATAGCTTGTGAAGAGATAAAGAAACAGTAGCACAAGACGATCTAAGAAGATCAGATATCTGCTATAAAGAGTGTGCTGCTTTTCTGTATATATTGAGCTTTAAGATAAAGAGTAGTTCTTGATTGCTCAAAATAACGTTGGAATGATAGACAGAGAATGTGTTCCTTGTTAATAATAATCGTCGTAATTTCTATATAGGATCAATCCTTTAATATATAGAAACATTGAATCCAATGTCTATAAACAAAACGGCTTCTTTGACTCTGAGTGAATCAGCTTTATCACCTAAAAAGGGTCATGCAGAAAGATTCAGAATAATCAGTATTTTTTTATACCAAAAGTAGTAAGGCGTGTTAAATTTCTTTGTACGGCATTAAATGGTGCAATTAATACTAGTACTATGTAAAGTAACGGTAACATTTAAGACGATCGAATGAAAGATGTTAAGTTCTGCTTCTGCTTTGGCTTCGCTCTGCTTCTGCTTTTGCTAACCGTTAAGTTTAGCTAAGAAATACTCAATAAGTACTGCTTCTGTTTTAGCAATACGCTATGCTTCTGCTATGTATATTTTCATCTGTTTTTACTATCACCATCTACTGGTTTTGACTCTCATCACCACAATTAAAGTAAGTCTAAAAATTTCCCCCTTTGTGGTGATGCCAAAACCTAGATGTTAGTAAAGATAAAGATCAACAGTTATAACGAAAAGCAGATAGAGTTTATAACAAAATAATCGATAAGCAAATAATGTAAAAGAGCTTAATCGATGCCAATGTCTCTGAAAATAGTTTCTTCGTTCTGAGGATCTTGATCTCTGAAAGATGACTCTACATGAGGTCTGCTATCTCCAGTTCTGCCCCTTGTTCTGCATTCTGATTCTTTCTTTTTTGCATCACTAGCCTGATTTAGAGTGAGCAAATCATCCACCCGGCTAGTAAGGGTATGAATTCCATCATTTAGCATCTCCATATACGGTGCTTGGTTGGAAACCCGTTCAGTAAGAGCATGAAGAGATTGAGATTGAGACTCAATCATGGCATCAATAAGTTTGAGCTTCGAATCCATAGCTGCAATGTTTTTGGATAATGAGAGAATATAGGAATTATGGTCGGAGACAGTTTTGGTTATCTCAGCCTGACCGAGCAAAATGTTACTTTGATTTGTGAAAACAGAGTTCCTGAAGATACTTGTTTCAACATTCAGCTTGGCCAAAGATTCTGCCGTACGAGTGACTTCCTTAGAGATGCGGTCACGGAAGAATTTAGTGGCTCTTACTTCACTAGCATGTTCACGAGACAACTGTTTTACTATCTCTGAGAGATTGTTAAGATTTCTTTGCAGAACATCTATCTCAAATTCAAGAGAAAATTCTTCTTCTGGGGATGGAGATTTCTCTTGAAGACGCTGCTTGATGTCTGCAAGTTGAGAAATGTGAGCAGCTGAACCAAAGGGAGGGACAATCAATGCAGTAGAGGGGCCAGCTTCTGGTTGAGCAGTAGATGGAGCTGTTGCTGGTGCTGCAGAAGTTCCTTCAGGAGCAGTATGTTGTTCTAGTGCTACACTGTCTTCTGGTTTGTGCGTATCAGTAGCTTTTTTGGTGGTTTCCAGGGGCTCAACGGTTGGATTTGGTCTAGATGGAACATTTAAGAAATCTTCCATTTCTTCTTGATGTTCAGCAGAAATTTTTTCCAAATCTGGTAGTGAAGAGGATGGAGCAGCATCTGATTCTTTCATGGATTGTTCTGCTGGTTGTGCTTCTGGATTTCCTTCTGGAAGTACCAAGTCGACAACCAGAGATGCTTCTAGTGCAGTGGGAGTTGGAACAATCAATTGAATCACTTCATCAACAGACGTCAGGTCATGAACATAAATTAATGATGAAGATTTAGTAGGCATTGTCGTAGATGCAGGATTACTGGAAACTTTAGCTTCAGAAGGAGTTGTAGTCTTTTCCTCAACTAGCTTTATCTTGAGAATATCTGGAACATGACCTAATCTGTATTGCAGAGGCTGTACAAAAGCCTGTTCCTGAGCAAGAACTTTCTCATTTAGGAATCTCAACCGGGCAGTCAACAGTTGGATGAAATCTTGATCTTGAGCAGCAGTAGGATTCGTGCAATCAAAATTTGACTTAAGAATCTTCATAACTGAATCCAGCTTTTGAAGTTTGAGCTGATCAAGAATGTAGTTTCTTCTGTTTATAGCTTCAATGACATTTTTGGTCTTAGCAGAAGAAAAGACTTTCTTCTAATTCTTCACCATTTTGGCATAAGAAGATGGAGTTCTTAAATATGTGATGGGGTGGAAAACTCGCTATTTGAACAGATGATTTGTCACCATGATCTTCTGGTTCTTCAACGAGTTTACCTTTGCCTTTGTCTGAGGAGGCAGGTAGCACGGGTCGAAAATCAGAAAACCTTGCGAGAGATTCTCTAATTACAACTCCAGTAGAGGGTCTGAGGGTTTGAAATGAAGCTGAAGTAGTTGCAGTAGGAATGGCTGCGGGGTGTGGAGAAGGGATAGAGACTGGTTTGGATTAGGTGACGGTTGGAAAAACTTGTCTCAAAGGAACAGTATCAAGATCAGTAAGGGATGTTGTCTTCTTGATACAGATTGTGGTTTGTGCTTTCTTTTTGGTTGGAGTGGCTGGGAGTGAGGCTTTGCTGGGGGAAGTTGATTCTTCAGATATGGTTTTATCGGAAATAGTCATGACAACAAATCTTTTCCGCTTGGTTTTCTTCTGAGGATCTTGAGCCTCAGCTTGAGTATCACCAATCTCCTTTTTGATGGCAACAAATGCTGCCAAGGTTGGTTTTGGCCTAAATGCGAGCACGTTGTCACCATCGACCATGGTAACATACGATCCATCCTGTTTCGACGTAAGCGGAAAACCAGCATCCTTCAACATCTTGCTGATTTGGACAGCAAAACTAGTACCCTTTCTTAAAATCATGTCCTTCATGATTTTGAATAAGAAGCAACTCCAATTAACTTTTGCTTCAGAAGTGATGGCCATCATCACTTGGACCTTTTCCTTGGTCAATTTATCGAAAGTGCCAGCCTTTGCCAGAATTGCCTTCGCAACAATATCAGCGAGTACTTAGTACTCCATTTCCAGAAGATTCTTAAAAGGAGGGAGAAAGCTCCTCTCCAGAATCCGAGAAGGTGGTAAGAGCAGTAGACATTTCCTTCTTAGTGATAACAGAACATTCAAAGTTACCTAAGAATGGGAGAAAGAATGTTGATCCCAGAAGTGCAGCACCGATGGTTATTGACGCATCTCCCTGAGAGTATACGATCTTTCCACCCTGAATGGTTGCTTTTGTATAGAAATCTAGGAGGGTGGTATTGTAAATAATTTCGGGTGATTCCAGAAATTTTCTAAGACCAAATTTCTCAATGGCCTTGAACATTTTAACGAGATTTTCATTCTTGATGGTTAATATCGATGCGAATTTGACTTGATAAGCATTGAGTGTATAGGCTGCAGCCATTTTCCTGTAAGTGAGAAGGACTCAAAGTAGATTTTGTAGTAGAAAGAAATTTGAGAGAAAGCAGTAGCAAGTATGCAACAATCTGTAACGAAAAAGTAAAATGAGAGAGAGAAGAGGCGGTTAAAATCAAAATGTACATTCATCAGTGAAAACATAGGAACACGTGTCAATATGTTTACGGTGAGATTTGAAAAGTTAAAAGATGAGTGTTAGTTGAACCAATGATTTAAAAATTTAAAAAATCAATAAAATGCGGGCTTTCCAAAGCGGTTACTAAAAATTCAGAAGAGGATTTGTCGTTTTATGATAATATCTATTGGAAGTGATAAAGTACTGAAATATATCCAGCACTTTTGACAAAGTCCAGTAGACACATTGTTTTATCGAAAAGACAAATCTCCTTCTGTTTATGACTTGAAACGAAAATATCTGTCACAATTGAACAATGTTCCCCCTAAATAAATGCAAATAAACGAACATTAAATGCAAAGATTGAAGATCGGAGGAAATAACAGATGACTCTTGATATTCTTCAAATAGGAACACGTAGGAGGTGAATAGTCAAGTGACTCTTCAACTAGCCCGAGGATAATTATAAATACCTGCAAAGACACAAACTAAGTCATTTTAAACATTTAACAAATGGATAATGCAACCAGTTCATCAGAGTCTGCTTCGGAGTCATATAAAGCAAGGGAGTTCCAAAGACAACTTGCGGTGTCCCGTAAGAAGATGTTGGAAGACCTCGTTCTTAATAGGATGAAGACTTGGAACAAACTTCTGGATCTGTAGTTTGAATAATCAGTTAGATTATTCTATATTATTAGATTTAAGCTGCAGAATCATCCCTTTCACAACCCATGATCATGCGAAGAGAGGGGGATGATTCCCGTAAGTCCTAGTTAGGATTTTTACTATAAATCTCAATACTGCTGATATCAACAATTGTAATTGCTTTTCTAGTGTAACATATCTATTTTTATGATTGAAACAGTTCATTTTGTTATACTTCTTGTACTACTTATACTTACGTTATCTATTGTTTCTACTTAATGCATAAAAATCAGAAGTTAGTAATCAGTAGTTACGACAAATCAATTAAACCAAGAACATTTCGAAAATAAGAAAACTTAGTCTCAGAGGTTTGGTAAAGATATCTGCTGCTTGTTGATCTGTAGGGACATATTCCAGACGAATGTCCTTCTTTTGGACATGATCTCTAATAAAATAGTGTCTGCTGTAAATGTGCTTCATTCTGGAATGAAGTACCGGATTGTGTGTAATTGCTATAGCACTGGTATAGTCACAGAATATAGGTGATTCAGAGGATTGAACTCCATAGTCTTTAAGTTGTTGTTGCATCCAAAGTAATTGAGAGCAGCAATTTCCAACAGCAAGATATTCTGCTTCTGCAGTAGACGTTGCTATGGAAGTCTGCTTTTTATTGAACTAGGAGATCAATCTATCACCAAGAAATTGGCAAAAGTCACTCGTGCCTTTTCTATCCAGTTTGCAACTTGCATAGTCAGTATCTTACTATCCAATAAGATTGAAAGAGGAATTATTGGGATACCATAGGCCGATATTTTGAGTACTCTTTAAATATTTCAAAATTCGTTTAGCAGCAATAAAATGCGATTAGACTGAAATCTCGCACAAATACAAACAACAAACGTAATATCATGTCTACTGGCAGTACGATATAAAAATGAGACAATAAGATTACGATACTGAGTTACCTCTACTGAAATTCAACTTTCATCTTTATCAAGTTTAGTAGATAAACTCATTGGAGTGAAAGCAGAAGAGCATGTTTCCATGCCAAACTTTTTCAGCAGTTCTTTTGTGTACTTAGCCTGATTTATGAACATTTCTGTATCGAGTTGCTAATCTGCAGTCCTAGGAAGAATGCCAATTCTCCCACCATGCTCATTTCGAATTGTTCCTACATTATCTTAGAAAATGTTTCACACAATTTGGGGTTAGTTGACCCAGAGATAATATTATCAACATAAATCTGTACTAACAGAATGTGCTTATTCTTAACTAATGTGAATAAAGTCTTGTCCATGGTGCCGATGGTAAAATCATGATTGACAAGAAATTTTGAAAGAGTGTCATACCAAGCCCTAGGTGCCTGTTTCAAACCATACAAGGCTTTGTGTAATTTAAAGACATGATGCGGTAAGAAATGATCAATAAAACCTGGGGGTTGTTCAACGTAAACTTCTTCTTGCAGTATACCATTTAGGATTCACTTTTTACATCCATCTGATAACCTTTGAATTTGTTGAAAGCAGCAAAGGCTAAGAATATTCTGATTGCTTCAAGCCTTGCTACTGGTGTATATGTCTCATCATAATCTATTCCTTCTTCTTGTCTGAAACCTTGAGCCACCAGTTTTGCTTTATTTCTAACAACAGTACCTTCTTCGTTTAGCTTATTTCTAAATACCCACCGAGTTCCAATAACTGCTTGATGAAATGGTCTAGGTACAAGAAACCATAATTCATTTCTTTTAAATTGATTCAGCTCTTCTTGTATAGCTTCAATCCAACTGGGATCCAGAAGAGCTTCTTCAATCTTCTTTGGTTCATCCTGAGAAATAAAAGAAGCATGCATATATTCATTTATCGTTTGCCTTCTGGTTCTTAATGGAGCTGCTGGATTTCCAATAACCAAAGATGGAGGGTGTGATTTTCTCCAAACAAAAGGGTTTAGAAGGATGTCTTCCTGATTTAATGGATTTAAATCATGCTCAGATAAAGTAGTAGTAGGTTCTGGAATGTCAGCTGCTAGTTCTGGTACATCATGTGTCTGTACAACTGGTTCTACCATAGGAATATCTGGTTCTGGATTTTGAGCATCTTGGACACTTGGTTCTGCATCATCTCCACTATCCAGTTCCAGACGAATGTGGTCTAATCTTTTACTTAGATTTAACATGTTAGAAATTTCAGAAGCACTGCTATCTTCATTAAAGACGACATGAATAGATTCTTCAACATTAAGAGTTCTATTATTGAAAATTCTATATGCTTTGCTTACTGCTGAATATCCAAGAAAAAGTCCAACATCTGATTTTGAATCAAATGCTGATAAATAATTTTTACCATTATTTTCACAAAACATCTACAACCAAATACATGAAAATATGATACATTACGCTTACTTCCTTTCCATATCTCATATGGAGTCTAATTATGCCTCATGTTGATCATGGTTCTGTTTTGTGTATAACACGCTTTGTTAATTGCTTCTGCCCAGAAACACTGAGAGATGTCTGCATCTGCTAGAATTGTTCTAGCAGCTTCTTTAAGAGTTATGTTTCTCCTCTAAGCTACTACATTTTGTTGAGGCGTTCTGGCAGCTGAATATTCATGATGAATACCATGTTCATCCAAATATAACTCAAGAATTTTGTTAGTAAATTCAGTGTCCCAATCACTTCTGATTTTAATGACAGAAACTGGATTTTCATTTTGAATTTTTTCAGAAGCTTGATCAGGAGGCCACTGGTTTTATCTTTTCCAGCAAGAAAGATTACCCGAGTAAATCTAGAAAAGTCATCAACAACAACATGAGTGTATTTCATTCCCCCCAAGCTCATGATAGGGATTGGACCAAAGAATTCCATATGCAATAATTCCAAACATCTTGATGTTGATTTATTACCTTTATTCTTAAAGCTAGATCTTACTTGTTTGCCAAGTTGACATACATGATTCTTAACGAAACTAATATATGGTAAACCATACTATATTCTGCTTCTTGAGATTATTGATTGACTTGAAAATAAGATGATTCAATCTCTTGTGCCATAACCAATGTTTATCACTTAGGGAGGAAACTAAACATGTAAGAATATTAACATGATCTTTGTTCCATGATACTTTTTAAGTGTTGCCTTCTTTCTTTCCGGTTAAGACTATAGACTCATTAGCATCTTTAACTGTGCAGGTGTGCTTCTGAAAAGCTATTGAGCATCCATTATTGCATAGTTGACTAACACTAATTAAATCGTAACAGAGATTTTCAACCAAGAGCACATCATTTATAGTGATATTACTATGGATAATCTTATCCTTACTCACAGTTTTACCTTTTGAGTTGTTCCCAAAAGTTATCTTTGGTTCATTACAGCTCATTATTTCTGAAAGTAGACTCTTTTTCCCAGTCATATGTCTGAACATCCACTGTCCAGATACCATGCAGAGCTGTTTATCTTGGCTTTCCTCTCCTGTTCTTGCAAACACAAGTTTTAGTAACTGGTACCCAATCTATTTGGGTCAAAGCCTTATCAGTCCTGTAGGAATCCACATTTGTACCATTTTAGGTGATTTTGTACTTCGGGTGTCCCCAGATTTGCGTGCAACAGAAGGTCTATTAATGTTATTTAGAACACAAGAATTTTATGATGTTTTTCTTCCCTTCTGTTTTTATATTCTGGTCTGTATCTCTTCTGAACTGGTCTACAATTATACTACTGGTAGTTTCTAACCTTCACAGAGAGTTGTCCTCCTGAGATGAATCCTCTACTAGATCCAGCACTCTGATGGACTCTACTCTTAGGTTCAACGTAACCCAGACCATAATGTTTACTTATGTTCGTCTGGTCTACAAACCTTTCAGTTTGAACAGTTGGTACTTCTGGTTTATGTACCATACTGGATTTAACAAAGTGAATGTATTTCACTTTGCACATATCCAATTTTGTCTTTGTACTTGTTTCACAAGTGCTTTCATTATTACTGAATCCGAGACCACTCCTGTCTCCAAATTGCTTCTATAATTTTTGTATCTTTTATAATGAACAGAAGACTTATTCCATGCATTCACCAGTACCAATAGCTTATCATCGTCTGGTAATCTGCATTTACTCTGTCATTCTCAGTTCTCAATTTACTTATATCAACTTCTATATCACTGCAGCTGTTTTCTTGCAAGCGAGTGAACTTACTGATTTGATCTATCAAGTTTTGATTTTCAATTTTAACTTTCTCGAATGACTGAGAAAGTCTTGAGTACTCATCTACCATATCATGCAATGCTTTTACTAAATCATTTCGTGTAAATTCATCAGAATCAAAATCAAATACATCTCCAGATGTCGAGGCTTATTCAGTGTTCGCCATGAGACACTTGATTTCTTCTTCATCACTTTCGCTGGAATGGCCATCTGAGTCAGAAGACTCAGAGCTAGAATCTGCCCATTTCGATTTACTTTCTTCAGCAATCACTGCTTTGCGGTCTCTTTTAGATTTCTTATCATTTCGCTTGTACTCCTTCTTTTGGTCATCCTTCTTAGGTTTCGGGCAGTAAGCAATAAAATGTCCAGTTTTTCCACAGTTGAAGCATGCCATATCAACAGTTGGTGTTCTTTTTTTGAAGTTTCGGTTTGGACTTTGGTATGCTCGGTGATTCTTCTTCATGAATCTTGAAAATTTCTTCACAAATAGGGACATTGCATCATTGCTGATTTGTTCAGCAGTCTTGTTAGATGTACTTTCAATAGCAGCAGGTTGATGAAACTTAAAATTAATAATTTTTTATATATTAAAACCTATATTTTAAAATTAAGTTTCATTAAAATTATAAAATTATGTTATTTTAGTATTGTTTGTTTATATTTAATTGTCTTACTAAATAAGTTTCATGAAAGAATTATTTTTTGTAAAAGTATAATATATACTCACACATCTTTTGTGAGTAAGTGGTGAGAAAACATAAAACAATTAATAAATTTTTATTTATTATTAAAAAATAGTTAATTACAAGAACATAACTTCCCTAAAAAAATTATTAAAAAAATTAAATAAATAATGGAGTGCAAAGCACTTTATTCATTGTAATTTTTTTAGATTTGATTGATGTACTATCAATGTGTTCTTTAAAATAAACAAATAAAAAAACAAAAAGATTTGTTTGTGTTGGATAAGTTTCAAAGGTAGTCAGAGGTATCCGATTTATGATTTTGTAAAACTTTGCAGTCACGTTAAAAAAAAGGAAAAAAATGGATTTTATTCTTTGTAAATTTTCCTATTTTGTTTTCAATATTAGTTTATTTAATTGTCTGTTTTAATACTTAGCCTTTTTCATAAAGAGTTAATATTCATTCCAACTACATCAGTGTAAATCAGCTATTCATTAAATTATTTTGACCTGAAAAAATATGGAGTTGAGACTTTTACGAAAATATTCTTGATATTATACATGTTATGGTGGGTGGTGTGATTATCTTTTTGACTATATTATTATAAAAATTTAGAAATTTAAAATATATATATATTATAAGTTTGTTTGTATAAAAGTTTTAAGTTTATTATATTTTATTTCCCAACTATGAGTGAGGATTTTAGTATGAATCAAAATTAATCTCATGGCAAGCTAAATGTACTATGTCAAGGTGAAGAAGATGAATTCTTGGTGAAGTAAGATTGTTTATATTTTTTATATTCTTTCTGTATTTTTTTTTCATTTAGCTAACTTTTTTTTATTGTAGGTATAAAAATGAATTATTTGTTGTTATCAATTTACATCAAATGCTTGATACTATTGAAGTGGTTATCTTGATTTGTTGTTCAATTTTGATATAATAAATATTTCATCAATTATTATTATTGTTATTATATATATATATATATGTATATATATATATAATCGTTTAGGAATACTGAGAAGTTTGGATAACAATCAAAGAGATTGGTCCAGTACACAGACTGGATTCAACAGAACTTAATAATGAATCTTCGAAATTTGTGAATCTGACATCTCTTAAAATAGTAAGAATGGAATTATTCAATCCTTATTTAGTTAAGGGTTTTATTCCTACCTGAACTAATCCTATATGAATGTATTTATAATTTTTATCCTTGTGTTTTCGTAATGAATTTTGAGATAATAAATTGATTGTTTCAAAAGGCTTTGTAAGTTGTATATCTCTTTCTTCTGTTTTAATTGCGAAATCAGATTTAAATATTTGAAATCTGGAGTATTTGTAAATCTGATCTTTATTTATCTTCGGAATTTTCCATTTATTAATGGATTTATCAAAATTTTCTATAATTATTTCTTCGATGTTAATTATTTTATTATTATCATAAGAAGATGTAGCAGCAGAGCTTAAAGAGATAGATCTAGAGAAAATTGAATCCATAATCAAAAATTTTATTCTTGAAATTTATTTTCTCTCTACATTCCTAAGCAATTCTTAGGGGTTACGGCCTTGAAGGACTTACTACCCAGACTTTCTTAGGCAAAAACACTCAAGAGAACCTAAATTTCTAGACTTAAAATTTTTTTTCTTACAGATTTAATTTCTATAAACACATACCCCCTGGCTCTGATACCATTGAACAGGAAAGGAAATTAACATCAGAAAAATTTTCAGAAAGTACAATAACTTAAAACAACGATGGTTCCCTAGTTAAGGGAAACCACAAATTTTTAGGAATTTAAATATGCAATAAAGTAAACTAACATGGTTCCTCTATTGAGGAGATCATCAAATTGCAGAAATCAAAATTCTTTAAGGTCGTGGTTCCTCCAATTTCTGATGCATGTAAACCTTTAAGAGATCTATATACAGAGCATACTTTTGCAAAAAACTCCACAAATATTAAAGTAATAGGTGGTTTAACCAGCAATGGAAATTATATATATATATATATATATATATATATATATATATATATATATATATGGGTAATGGTGAAAGGGATTTGGATCCGGGAATGAGTGATTAGAGAGCGAGAGAGGGAGAGAAAGAGATATATGGGTAGAGAGTGGTAAAATTTTTGGTGGTTCTATACCGAGGTCTTATCCCCTTTTAAATACTTTTTTGGGGGTATTTTCGGAATTTTTTTTAACATATGAAAATGTACATAACAATACAAATACAAATACAATGCCATACAATCTAATACAAACATTTATACTCCACTATTTCCAAATATTGGTCCTTGGTCGTCTGGTCCAAGGAGGTCGTCTTCTTCCAGGTTAAGCGAATCATCAGAGAATTCTGACTTTCTTGAAGGTCCTGGTGAGAATTTCATTAGTACAGCTTGCATTTCTTCAGGAGTTTTGGCAGCTGCAAGCATTGTCGTCATTTGGGATTTTTGTGCCATGAATTATGACTGTTGTCGTGGTGGAATCCTGTAAAGCGGTTTTTGAGTTGGGACTCTTGTATTTTTATTATTGGTAATCCAAGCTTGGACATTGGTGGCTGTAAGGCTTGGAGGAATTTTAAATTTGTCCCACCATTTGACCTTAAATCTTCTCTTAATTTGTAAAAGTTTTTTGTCTGAAAATTCAACAGTCCAGGAAAGGACCCAAGGAAGATAAAATTTCATGCAAAAAGGGGGAAGAGGATGCAATCCTCTTTCTTCCACTGTCGGGGCTTATTGGGCTCCAAAAAGATTAAAAGAATTTTGGACAGAGTGTTTGAGGATCTCATAGGTGGAGTCAAAATATTCCCACCATGTGTACCACCAGGTTGAGAATTTTTTGGGATTGCAAATCTTGGTATCAAAATAGTATAACCAGGTGTGCTTGTGTTTTTGGTTTTTAATTAAAAAGGAATTGTACCAGGCCTGTTGATAGTCCCAGTAATTAAAAGATATTTCAAAAAATGATGCTTCTTTATATTTTTCTGGAAATAGTATAGGTTTTGAAAAATCATAGTCCCAGTCAATTGGAGCAATGAATTTTAGGATTTTGCAAGTGGAATAAGCAGGATCATCATGGCTTTGGTCCAAGAAGAAGTTTTTAAACAATGTGGAGCCAGTAGTTTCCAGAATTGCTTGGTAGAAATAAGGGGTCTTATATTCGTTCCAAGCTTTATAATATCGTCTTTTCCAAAGTATTTTTGAAGTGTTTCTAAGGGATCTTTTTCATGGAATCCTAGTTCAACATGTATTATATTTTGCCAATTATTTTTCTAAAAGTAATCGGAAGGAGGGTTTAATGGTGGTTGTGTGAGAACAAGCTGGGAATTTGTAGTGTGATAAGAGGTTTTTGAGGAATTATCGGAAAACGAAACAGTTTGGAAGGAATCTTTGGTAAGAGTTTCTTTAGAGGGTTTCTTGTCGGATCTTTCACTTGCCTGGGTATTGGCAAGGGCATTTTTAGTTTCAGGTGTTTGGAGAAAGGATTCAAGGAATTTGAGTTTTTTTTCCAAATTATCACTTACCTGTGGTTTTGATTGTGCAGTATCTTTAAGTTCTTCCTCTTCTTACTTTGTAACGATGTCATACCAGGTTTTGGTTTTTGCTGATTCGGTAGGAGTTTGAACAGGCTTTTTATCCTTTTTGGGTGACATTTCTGTTTTGGAGAAATTCTCTTGTGAGGAAATCAGGTAAAGAATTTGTATCTCCTTTTATGAATTCGATTTCAAAATCAAATATACTAAGAATAGCTTGCCATCTTGCAAAAATTTGTTTTTACAATCTATTCTTAATTAAAAAAATTTGGTTCAAAAGGTCACTCTGGAATTTTTGGACGCATAAAACAATACTCAAAATTTCTTTCTTTATAGCTGAATAATTTTTCTGGGTATCATTCCAATGGGCAGATGTATATTGTACTATACACTCTTTGTTCTCTTGTTTTTGTTTTAATATACCTCCATATCCTAAATCTGAAACATCTATTTCTACAATTTTTTTGTAGGTTGGGATCTGCGATATGAAGACATGGAATTTCTAACACTTGCTTTTTGATGTTTTTTACAATTTCTATATGTTTTTCTGTCCATGGTTTTGGGTTTTTTCGGAATCTATCATGTAAGGGTTTTGCTATTCTATTGATATTTGGACAAAAATCTAGAACATAATTTAGACTTCCTAAGAATCTTTGTAATTGGGTTTTATCAAGTTTTTTGACTGGAAATTTATTTGTGAATTCTAAAGATCTCTCAAAGGGAGTTATGGTACCACGAGATATGTAATGACCTAAAAATCTTATCCTGGTTCGAAAACAACTTATTTTTTACTTTAATAGAACTAGACCATTTTGTTTTGTGATATAAAGAAATGTTTTTAGATGTTTAAAATGATCATCGATGTTATTAGAGAATATTAATACATCATCAATGTAAACAATGCAGAATTTTGAATAATCATTATATATTTCATTCATAATTCTTTGGAATTCGAAAGGGACATTTTTAAGTCCAAAGGGCATTACATTCCCTTCATATTTTCCAAAGGGGACTGTAAAAGCAGTTTTATATTCATCCTTTTGAGAAATTTATATTTGCAAAAATCCAGATTTCATATCAAATTTGGAAAATATATAAGCATTATGGAGTTTTGTAATAAGTCTTTTTTATTTGGTATCGGATATCTGATCCATTTTAAAGCTTTATTTAATGGTTTGTAATTAATTACTAATCTGGGTGTTCCTCTTTCAATTTCTGAATTTTTAATAACGTAAAAGGCAGCACAACTCCAAGAAGATCTAGATTTAGAAATTAACCATTTTTTTCTCTAAATCTTGAATTTCTTTTTTACAATGTTCTTCTAATTCAAAATTCATTTTGATTGGTCTAGCTTTAGTTGGTATTTGTCTATTATTGAAATCTTCTTCATAGAGAAGATCAACAATATGTTGTTTTCTATTCCAAAAAGCATTAGGAATTTCTGAACAGACTTCTGTTTCTAGTATTTTTTTGAATTTTTGAATTTTATTTTAAATTTCTTTTGTTTCAATTTGGTTTTGTATTCTTTTTACAGAAA
This sequence comes from Primulina tabacum, assembly GCF_025594145.1. Lineage (NCBI taxonomy): Eukaryota > Viridiplantae > Streptophyta > Magnoliopsida > Lamiales > Gesneriaceae > Primulina > Primulina tabacum. The sequence goes on from NC_134554.1 coordinate 28,579,758, forward strand.
CATCTTTTTTAAGATTTTCTAATTGAAAATTCTTCCCTTTGATTATAATATTAATATTATTTTCATAAATTGAACATGCTTTTATTAAGTTAATGTTTCAAGTTCGAGGTTTTTCTAAAAATTCAAATTTTAATTTTTTATGATTGAATTTAAAAGAAATATAATCATTGTTTACTTTATATGGGATAATTAAACTTATAAAAGGAGTTCCTAATATTATAGTGTGATGAATATCATTTACTAAAACAAAAATGGTTTTTATGAAAATATCATTATTCATTATTGATGCGTCTGTTTTGAATTTACATTTAATTTTGAATTATTAGCAGCTGAAAGTTTTTCTTGTGTTTTTTGTTGAAATTCAGTAGGTACTATTCCTGATTTGATACAGTTTAAGTCTACATCAGTATCAAATAAGGCTATTGTATCCATTTTCAAATTTTTCGAAAATACTAGATTTATTTTTAAGATGTATTTTCTGGAAGTTATTTCTCTTAAAACGAAAAGAAAATTTTCAGGAATTTTTTCAATATTTTCAACCTTCTGGGTTTCATCATTTTCTGTTTCTGAAGAACACTCAATGTTTATATTTTGTAGGATTAGTTTTATTGATTCAAAATTTTGAATCTGTTTTTCTTTTAATTCTTTTATTTTCAATTTTATTTCTTTTATATCTTTTTGTAAGTCTTGGATTGTGATCCCCTTTTCCTTTTTTCTTTTTTCCAATATTTCAGTTAAGTCGTAAGTATTTTTTGAAGTACTTGGGAATTTTTATTTTCTTCTTTGTCATTTAGAGATTTTAGAATTTTTTCTAGATATTCTTTTTGGATTGTTGGGTCATTAATATTTTTCAATATATCTAAAAGAAGTGATTGACCTTTTGTGAGCATATTAATTTGTTTTTCAGATTCACTACTAGTTATGATTTGTTCATCTACTAATGATTCGTCAGTCTTGGTAGAGTTTTCAGTTTCTGAATTTCTTTCAGAAGAATCAATCAAAAGATTAGAAATTTTATTTAATATTTCTTCTTCTAATTCTAATTCATCTAATTTCTTATTTAACCTACAACAATTTGTCATATGACCTTTCTTATGGCATCTATAACATTCAATATCTTTGAAGGATTTTTTGAATTCTTGCTTGTTATTTTTAAATTTCCTAAATGATTTTCTTCTTGGTTTTTTGTAAAAATATTCTTACGGGTTAAAATTATCTTTTTGATTTCTTCTAAGGTTTTTCTTATAGGTTTTTTATGTGTTTTTTAACAATTTTCTGAGCATTTTGATGAGGATGGTTTATTAGTATTTATATCAAATTGATAACAAAAAGTTCCCAATTCTTGTTTTGTTCTTTTCATTTCTCATTTTAGGTTTTTTTGCAATTTTAAATCTTGGCATATTTCTAACCCTTCTTGTTGGGTTAGACTAATTAATTAACCATAAGTGTATTCATTATAGGCTATAATTTGTTTACCACTGTTTTCTCTAATTTTATTTCTTACCTTATCTCCTAGAAGAGTTGGTAATCCTGCAAGAAATTTTTCTTTCCAAAAAGGTTGATTAGAATCCTTTCTAAGCATTATTCTAGTTAAAAAAGTATTTTTGTTGAGGATCGGGTTGAGTTTAGAGGGGGGGTGAATAAACTCAACGGCAAAATTAATCGATTTTTCAGAATGATGTGCTAGAATCCTGTTAGAGATGGTAGCGGTTTTTTGTTCAGGTTTAAAGACCAGCAGATCAAAAGATAATGTGCGGAAACAATCTATTGGTTAGTGGGTGAAAAATAGTAAAACAGAAAAGCAGTAGATGGCACAGGATTTGTTTCTGGAAGTTCGAAGATGAATCTTCTACGTCTCCCCTTCTTCTGTTTCCAGAAGGTATCACTAAAAGACTTTGGTGAATACAGTACAACAGTTGTACAAACCCACTTCAACAGGACTTACCCTTCGCCTATTGAAACTCTTAGTTTTACAACTCAACTACTTGAATAATCTTAAGTTCTGGAAAGGACACTTTTCCAGTTACAAATTCTTCTATTAATGAGATAGTGAAATGAATAGCTTAAGAAGAGATAAAGAAAATAGCTAGCACAAAATGATCTCAAATGATCAAATGTATGCAATGAAGCGTGTGCTGCTTTTTCAGTGTTGAGCTTTTGAGATAACTGAAAGTTCTAGCGATGCTCGAATGAAATTTTTGATTGAGATTCGTTCTCTTCTCTTTTTCTTGAAAAGTTCTTCGTCTCCATATATAGGCTTCATCCAACGTTCTAAAATCTGAACGGCTCTTTTGACTTTTCAGTGGTTCAGCTTTATTACTGAAAATGGACCCTGCAGAATACATTAAAGCAATCAGTCTCAGTTCATACCAAAAATGGTAAGCCGTCTTAAATGTTCCCGTACAACATTTAATGGCATTTAATGAAGCAATAAATGCTAGTATCACGTTAATAGATTAACGGTAATATTTAAAGACTTGAGATACGCAAAATTCTGCTAGTGTTTATTTCGAGTTTGTATTTCTTCTATTTGTTGTTTTAGCTAAGAAGTCATTTGTTAAGTAGATTAAGCAGTACTTGATAAGTGCTGCTACTGGTTTTATCGCGGTACAAGTGCTTCTGATTTTCTGCTTATTTACATCTACTGGTTTTGTACTTAAGCCAACATCTACTGGTTTTTTACTAGCATATCCACAACAAAATTAATTCTAACAATTTCCCCCTTTGTAGTGATGCCAAAACCTAGATGTCCCTTAAAACGTTAGTAGAATTGAGAAAACAGATTAAGAAGCAGATAAAAGCAATTAGTATCCAGAAAATCAAGACAAGAAAATAAAACTAATTTGTTCCAATATCTCTGAAAATAGCTTCATCTGGATTTTGATCCCTTCCAGAAGAATGAGGTTTGCTGCTACTCGCTCCATTTCTATCTCCAGCAGTTCTATCTCCAGCTCTATCGTCTTCCCCTTTTTTGGCATCACTTTCTTTAAATTGAGTGATTAGATCATCAACTCGGCCTGTGAGGGTTTGGATTCCCGCATTTAGCATTTCCAAGTATGGTGCTTGGCTCAAAACTCTGTCTGACATATTTGTAAGAGATTGAAATTGAGATTCAATCTTGGTATCAAGGAGTTCCAGCTTCGAATCCAAGGCTTTGACTTTGGTAGAAACTGCTGAAATTGAGGAGTGATGATCAAATACGGTCTTGATGAGATCACTTTGACCAATCAAAATGATACCTTGATTGTGGAAAATATTCTTCTTGAACAAACTGAATTCGATAACAAATCTCGTCAAAGAGTCGCTGGTGTTTGCGACTTCTTTGGATATACGTTCTTGACTAGATTTGACGCGACCGCTATGATCACTGTGTTCATAAGAGAGCTGTTTGACAATCTCAGATAGATTATGAAGTCCTTTTTGAAGAGTTTCCATGGCATATTCAAGAGCAGAGGTCTCAGAAGGTGAAGGAGATTCTGCAAGAGCACGTTGCTTAAAATCTTCCATTTTGCCGATGTGTTCAGGAGAATGCTGAGAAGAAATAGTAAGAGCAGTAGAAGGTGCAGCTTCTGCTTGAGTGATAAAAGCTGGTTCTGGTTCAGCAGAAGGACCTTCTGAAGCAGTAGTTTGATCTGTTGGCCTCGATTCTGGTTGTTGCAAATCAGCAACAGGTTCAGTAATAGCTCTCGACTCAACAGCAGAAGGTGAAGTAGGCAACAGAGTTGCCATTTCAGCTTGATGAGATTCTGAAAAATGTTCAAGCTCTGGAAGAGATGAAGAAGTAGTAGTAGTAACAGTAGCAGTAGCAGTAGCAGATTCTGGAATGGATTGGACTGGAGGAGGATCAGCAGAAGTGGAAATAATTGGCAGTGTGTCATCCTGTGCGGTTTGAGTCTGCACAATCGATTCGATCACTTCATCAACCGATGCCAGATCATGAACAGAGATAAGTGAGGAAGATTGGGTAGGAGCTTCTTGAGGTGCAGGAGTACTAGAAACCTTGACTTCAGAAGAAGCTTTGGCTGGTTCCTCAACTGACTGAGTCTTCAATATGGCGGGGACAATATTGACACTAAATTTTGGAGGCTGAGAAAAAGCCTTCTCCTTGGTAACAATTTGCTCAGACAAAATTGTCAGCTGCTCCGACAAAATTTGAATGACATTCTGATCATGAAAAGCAGTAGGACCAGTAGAGTCAAAATTTGACTTCAACGTTTTCAGAACAGTATCCATATTCTGCTGTTTGGCTTAATCCAGAATGTAGTTTCTGCGATTGATGGCTTCTATCACATTTTTTGTCTTGGCAGCAACAAAAACCTTTTTCTCATTTTTCACAGTTTGAGAAAAAACACCGGGAGTCCTCAAAAAGTGATTGGATGGTAGACCCTTACCTTGAGCCAATCATCAAAGAATTTCATGTCTTCTCTGGTTGAATTATTAATTTCTTCCAGATGAAGATCGATTGTAGTTTGAATGGTTGATGTGGCCACCGGTGATTGAGATAACTCAGTAATCTTGCCTTTCCCTTTTCCAGAAGTAGCAGGGACTACTGGTTTGAAAGCAGAAAAACCAGTAGCAGATTCTCTAATGACCACTCCAGAAGTTGGTCTGAAAAATTGAGCAGTTGAAGGTCTTGATTCATTGGCTTTAGCTTTGGTGGATGGGACAGCTGATGGAAAAACTTGTCGAAGAGGAACATCCTCTAATTCAGCAAGAGCTGCTGTTTTCTTGATGCGGATGGTGGTGCGAGGCTTCTTCTTGGATGGGGTGGGAGGCAGTGAAGCTTGTTGAGTGGGTGCTGCTGATTCTTCAGATTCCGTTTTGTCAGAATCAGACAAAACTACACCTCTTTTTCTTTTGATTTTGTTCGGCCCCTCAGCCTGAGATTCCCCAATCTCCTTCTTTATAGCCACAAACTCACCAACTGTTGGCTTTGGCCTTAAGGCAAGCACACTATCAGCATCAATCATGGTGACCGAAGAGCCATCCTCTTCTGTTGTTCTGGGAAAACCAGCATCTTGCAACATTTTACTGATTTGCACAGCAAATCCAGTACCTTTCCTTACAACCATATCTTTCATAGTTCGAAACAGAAATCGACCCCAATCCACTTTCTTTTTTGAAGTGATGGCCACCATCATTTGAACCTTCTCTTTGGTCAGTTTGTCGAATGTTCCAGCTTTGACCAACAAGGCTTTTGCCACGATATCAGCGAGTACCTGGTACTCAATTTTCAATAGCTTCTTGAAGCAGGAAGGTGAAAGTTCTTCTCCAGTGGCTGAAAATTTTGTCAAAGCAGTAGACATCTCTTTCTTTTGTGATATCCAAAAGCTTGAAAAGTCCAGAAATTGGTAGAAAGAAAGTGGAACCGAGAAGTGCAGCATCAATGGAGATTGATGCATCTCCCTGTGTATAGTTAATCTTTCCTTCGACAACTTCTGCTTTGGCATAGAAATATAGAAGAGCAGACTTGTAGATAATAGCAGGCGATTTCAAGAATTTGCGAAGTCCAGATTTTTCCAAGGATTTGAACATCTTAACAAGGTTCTCATCCTTAATGGTGAGAACAGATGCAAAATTCACCTGATAAGCATTCAAAGTATAAGCTGCGGCCATTTCTGAGTTGAAAGAGATTAGAGGTAGATTAGCAGTAGATGCGAGAAAGCAGTAGATGCAAAGTAATGATCTGAATTCGTAAAGTGCAATGAAAGAGAAAATGAGCGGTTAAAAGGAATGAAATGTACATCCGTCAGTCAACATAGGGACACGTGTCGATATGTTTATGGTTGGTAGAGAGAGAAAACAGGAGTGTCAGTTACTCTACTCATTTCAAATTTTTAAAAAAAATTCAATAAAAAAGTGGCGGGCTGTCCGAGTCGGTTGCTAAAAGAATAGAAGCTGATTTTTCTTTTTTATGATAATATCTACTGGAAGAAGGTAAAGTGCTGAAACAAATGCAGCACTTCGACAACTTCTAGTAGATACACTATTTTATCGAAAACACAAATCAGTTTCTAATATAAATGCCATAACAATGTTCCCCCTCAATTAATGCAGTAATAAAGGATATTAAACTCCAAACGACTCTTGGCAAACTTTCAATCTGAACCATTGATAATGAACAGTCGCAAGGATCTTTATCTCCCTTGAATACCACTGTAAATACTTGCACAAGTTAAACAAAGTTAAGCGTACATAAGATCAAATGAAAACTAATGTGAATGAAGAAGCAGAATCTGATCCAGAAGCCGAAGCAAGAATGTTCAGAAGACAACTTGCTGCATTTTCTAAGAAGATATTTGAAATTATCGTTCTTTATATAATGATCCTTGGATCAAACTCCTGGAGTTGTAATGTGAACAATCAAAAAGATTGTTTGCTCTTATTAGGATTGGGATGCAGCACCATTCCCTTCCATAAGCATTCTAATGCATTAAGAGAGTGCTAGTGGATCGATGATACTGAAAAGCTTAGTAGGATAATCTGTGTAATCATTCTGCTGATATCTTCAATTGTACCCCTTGTAATGTAATGCATCTGATTATATGAATAAAAGATTTCGTTTTTCCATACCTCTTGTGCTGTTCTTATTCCTGAATATTTCTACTGGATTAGAATAAAGAAACAGAAGACACGTGAAAACAGAAGATAATAAACAGTAGTTATGATAAATCAATTAATCCAATAACATTACGAAAATACGAAAACTTATTCTCAGGAAGTGGTTTGGTAAATATGTCTGCTGCTTGATGATCAGTAGGAATGTATTCCAGACGAATATTCTTCTTTTGCACATGATCTTTAATGAAATGATGTCTGCTATCAATGTGCTTCGTTCTGGAATGGAGTACTGGATTATGCGATATAGCAATTGCACTGGTATTGTCACAAAATATAGGTGATTCAGATGCTTGAACTCCATAGTCTTTAAGTTGTTGTTGTATCCAAAGCATTTGAGAACAACAGCTTCCAACAGCAAGATACTCTGCTTCTGCAGTAGACGTGGCTATAGAAGTCTGGTTTTTGCTAAACCAGGAGATCAACATGTCACCAAGAAATTGACAAAAACCACTTGTGCTTTTCCTATCCAGTTTACATCCTACATAATCATCATCTGAGTATCCAATAAGATTAAAAGATGAGTCCTTGGGAAACCAGAGGCCTACATTTTGAGTACCCTTCAGATATTTTAAAATTCTTTTACCAGCAATGAAATGTGATTGTTTAGGATTTGATTGAAATCTAGCACATATGCAAACAGCAAACATAATATCGGGTCTACTTGCAGTAAGATATAACAATGAGCCAATAAGACCACGATAATGAGTTACCTCTACTGGAGTTCCCCCTTCATCTTTATCAAGTTTGGTAGACGAGCTCATAGGAGTGGAAGCAGCAGAGCATGCTTCCATCCCAAAATTTTTCACTAGTTCCTTTGTATATTTAGCTTGATTGATGAAGATTCCAGTATCAAGTTGCTTGTTTGAAGTCCTAAGAAAAATGTTAATTCTCCCATCATGCTCATCTCGAACTGTTCCTGCATTAACTTAGCAAACTTTGCACATAATTTGGGGTTAGTTGACCCAAATATAATATCATCAACATAAATTTGAACTAATAATATGGGTTTGTTTTTTACTAGGGTAAATAAAGTCTTGTCCATGGTACCAACGGTGAAATCATGATTAATAAGAAATTGTGAAAGTGTGTCGTACCAAGCCCTAGGTGCTTGTTTCAGACCATACAATGCTTTCTGTAATTTAAAAACATGATTCGGTAATAGATGATCAGAAAAACCTGGAGGTTGTTCAACATAGACTTCCTCTTGTAGTAGACCATTGAGGAACCCACTCTTCACATCCATCTGATACACTTTGAAATTTTTGAAAGCAGCAAAGGCTAAAAATATTCTGATAGCTTCGAGCCTAGCTACTGGTGCAAAGGTTTCATCATAGTCTATTCTTTCTTCTTGTCTGAATCCTTGTGCAACCAATCTTGCTTTGTTTCTGACAACTGTTCCTTCTTCATTTAGTTTGTTTCTGAATACCCACCGGGTTCCAATGACAGCTTGATGAGATGGTCTAGGTACTAGAACCAAACTTTATTCCTCTCAAATTGATTCAGCACTTCTTGCATAGCTTCTATCCAATTGGGATCCAGAAGAGCTTCTTCAATCTTCTTTGATTCATCTTGAGAAATAAAAGCAACATGCATGTATTCATTCATCTGTCTTCTGGTCCTTAGCGGAGCTGTTGGATTTCCAATCACCAAAGATGGAGGATGAGATTTTCTCCAAATAAAAGGATTTAGATTATCTTTATGTAAAGCAGTAGATTGTTTTGGAATATCAGGTGCTGGTTCTGGAATGTCAGCTGCTGGTTCTGGAATGTCAGATGCTGGTTCTGCCATATGAATGTCTGGTTGTGGATTTTGAATATCCTTGACACTTGCTTCTGCATCATCTTCACTGTCTAGTTCCAGATGAACCCTGTCTAACCTGTTACTTAGATTAGATATGTTAGTAATCTCGGGAGCACTGCTGTCTTCATCAAAGACAACATGAATAGATTCTTCAACATTAAGAGTTTTATTATTGAAAATTCTAAAAGCCTTACTAACTGTTGAATATCCAAGAAATAAACCAATGTCAGATTTTGAATCAAAAGCAGCTAAATGATTTTTGCCATTATTGTGCACAAAGCATCTACAACCAAAAACATGAAAGTAAGATACATTCGGTTTACTCCCTTCCCATATTTCGTAAGGAGTCTGATTATTCCTCTTGTTGATTATTGTTCTGTTTTGTGTGTAGCAACCAGTATTAATAGCTTATGCCCAGAAGCGTTGAGAGATGTCTGCATCTGCTAGCATTGTTCTAGCACCTTCTTTAAGTGTTCTATTTCTCCTCTCAGCTACTCCATTTTGTTGGGGCGTCCTGGCAGCTGAATATTCATGATGAATGCCCTGTTCATCTAGATATTTCTCAAGAGTCTTGTTAGTAAATTCAGTACCTCGATCACTTCTGATTCTAATGATAGAAACTGATTTTTCACTTTGAATCTTTTTCAGAAGTTTGATCAGGAGGCTACTGGTTTGATCTTTTCCAGCAAGAAAGATTGCCCAAGTAAATCTAGAAAAATCATCAACAACAACAAGGGTGTATCTCATTCCCCCTAAGCTCATGATAGGGATTGGACCAAATAAGTCCATATGCAATAATTCTAAACATCTTGAGGATGATTTGCTGCCTTTATTTTTTAAACTAGATCTTACTTGCTTACCAAGTTGACATGCAGAACATACATGATTCTTAACAAAATTTATGTCTGGCAATCCATCGACTAAGTTTTGCTTTTTGAAATTGTTGATAGACTTGAAATTCAGGTGATTCAATCTCTTGTGCCACAGCCAGTGTTTATCACTTAGAGATGCAACTAAACATGTAGGAGAAATGATATGATCTATGTTCCATGAAATTTTATAGGTGTTTCCTTTTCTAACTCCGGTTAAAACAGTAGAGTCATCAGCATTTTTAACTGTGCAAGTGTGCTTCTGGAAAGCTACTGAAAATCCATTACCACATAATTGACTAATACTGATCAAGTTAGAACAAAGATTTCAACTAAGAGCACATCCTTAATAGTGATGTTACCATGGATAATCTTACCCTTACCCACGGTTTTACCTTTTGAGTTGTCCCCAAAGGTTATCTCTGGTCCAGCACAACTCACTATTTCTGATTGTAGACTCTTCTGTCCTGTCATATGTCTGGAACATCCACTGTCCAAACACCATGTTGAGCTACTGATCTTGGCTTTCTTCACCTGTACCTGCAAACACAAATTTTAGTATCTGGTACCCAATCTACTTGGGTCCAAGCCTTATTAGTCCCTTTGGAACCCACATTTGTACAATTTTCGTACTTCGGGTTTCCATGGAGGTGTGTGCAATAGAGAGTCTGTTATTTCTAACATTATGCATCTTAGCATGTTGTTCTTCCCTTCTGTTTCTGTTGTCTGGCCTGTATCTCTTCCGAACAGGTCTAGAATTGTAGTACTGGTAGTTTTTAACCTTCATAGGAGGTTGTCTTCCTGAGTTGAATCCTCTACTGGATCCAGAACTCTGGTCAAGTCTTTCCTTAGGTTCAACATAACCCAGACCATAATGCATCCTTTTGTTCATCTGATTTACATTTCTTTCAATTGAAGGAGTAGGTACTTCTGGTTTCTGTACCACACTGGATTTCACAAAATGAATGTACTTTACTTTGCACATATCCAGTTTTGGCTTAGTATTCGTTTCAGAAGTGCCTTCATCATTACAAAATCCGAGACCACTCATGTCTCCAGATTGTTTTTGTAACTCTTGCATCTTTTCGAGTGAAATAGAGGACTTGTTCCAAGCATTCACCAGTATCGATAACTTCTGGTTTTCAAAAAGCATCGTCTGGTAATCTGCTTTTACTCTTTCATTCTCAGTTTTTAATTTACTCATCTCAACTTGTAAATCATTACAACTGTTTACTTGCAAGCAAGTTAACTTACTGTTCTGATCTCTTAAGTTCTGATTTTCAATCTTAACTTCCTCGAATGATTGAGAAAGTCTTGAATACTCTTCTACCATGTCATGTAATGCTTTGACTAAATCAGTGCGTGTAAATTCATCATAGTCAAAGTCAAATACCTCTCCAGATGTCGAGGTTGATTCCGTATTTGCCATCAGAAATTTGATCTCATCTTCATCATTGTCACTTGAATGGCTTTCAGACCAGAAGATTCGAAACTTGAGTCTGCCCATTTGGACTTACTTTCTTCTGCAATCATTGCCTTTCTGTCTCTTCTGGTCTTTTTATCATTGCGTTTGACACCCTTCTTCTTCTGGTCATCCTTGTTTGGTTTTGGACAATCAGCAATGAAGTGTCCAACTTTTCCACGGTTAAAGCATGTCATATCACCAGATGGTGATTCCTTTTTGAAATTGCGGTTAGGACTTTGAAATGTTCTGTGATTCTTTCTCATGAATCTGGAAAACTTCTTGACAAATAATGACATTGCGTCATTGCTTATATGTTCAGCGCTTCTCTCAGAAGTACTTTCTATAGCAGTAGCAGAAGACGAACTTGGGGCAACTGTAGCAGTAGACTTAACAGTAGCTGCAAGAGCTTTGGTTGGTGGAATTGATAAGAGCTCTTCTCCACTTCGAACTTCAAGTTCAAACTCATATGCCTTCAGATCTGAGAACATGTCATGTAGTTCTAACTTGTTTAGATCCCTGGAAGCTCTCATTGCCATCGTTTTGACGTCCCATTCTCTGGGTAGGGCTCTCATTACCTTTAATGCAACTTCCATGTTGCCAAAATCTTTCCCAAGAGCTGAGAGTTTATTGACAAGGCTACTGAAGCGTTCATCAAACTCATTCATAGTTTCTTCAGCCTTCATCTTCATATTCTCAAACTTCTGCATGGCTACAGAAAGTTTGTTTTCCTTAGTTTCTTCGTTTCCTTCACAGATCTGAATCAATTTTTCCCAGATTTCCTTGGGAGAAGGGCACATCTTGATTTTGCTGAAGGTATTTTTGTCGAGTGTCTTGTACAGAATGTCCTTTGCAACGTTGTCAAGTTTAGCTTTCTTCTTGTCCTCACTTGTCCATTCATATCTTGGTTTTTCCAGCATCTGAGGTGCACCTTCGGTGATAGCACAGCTGGATTTGGCTTTAAGATCTTTAATGGACCATCTGTGATGACATACCACGTCATCATCTTGAGCTGCAAGATGAGCTTGCATTCTGATTTTCCAATCATCAAAGTCTTCTTTTAAGAACATTGGAATTTTGCTGAAGTGAGCCATGTCTGTTAAATATTTTTCAGAACAATAATAACCTGCTCTGATACCACTTGTTGAGGATCGGGTTGAGTTTAGAGGGGGGGTGAATAAACTCAATGGCAAACTTAATCGATTTTTCAGAATGATGTGCTAGAATCCTGTTAGAGATGCTAGCGGATTTTTTTTCAGGTTTAAAGACCAGCAGATCACAAGATAATGTGCGGAAACAATCTGTTGGTTAGTGGGTGAAAAATAGTAAAACAGAAAAGCAGTAGATGGCACAGGGTTTGTTTCGGGAAGTTCGAAGATGAATCTTCTACGTCTCCCCTTCTTCTGTTTCCAGAAGGTATCACTAAAAGACTTTGGTGAATACAGTACAACAGTTGTACACACCCACTTCAACAGGACTTACCCTTCGCCTACTGAAACTTTTAGTTTTACAACTCAACTACTTGAATAATCTTAAGTTCTGGAAATGACTCTTTTCCAGTTACAAATTCTTCTATTAATGAGATAGTGAAGTGAATAGCTTAAGAAGAGATAAAGAAAATAGCTAGCACAAAAATGATCTCAAATGATCAAATGTATGCAATGAAGCGTGTGCTGCTTTTTCAGTGTTGAGCTTTTGAGATAACTGAAAGTTCTAGCGATGCTCGAATGAAATTTTTGATTGAGATTCGTTCTCTTCTCTTTTTCTTGAAAAGTATTTCATCTCCATATATAGGCTTCATCCAACGTTCTAAAATCTGAACGGATCTTTTGACTTTTCAGTGGTTCAGCTTTATTGCTTAAAATGGACCCTGCAGAATACATTAAAGCAATCAGTCTCAGTTCATACCAAAAATGGTAAGCCGTTTTAAATGTTTCCGTACAACATTTAATGGCATTTAATGAAGTAATAAATGCTAGTATCACGTTAATAGATTAACGGTAATATTTAAAGACTTGAGATACGCAAAATTCTGCTAGTGTTTATTTCGAGTTTGTATTTCTTCTAGTTCTGGTTTTAGCTAAGAAGTCATTTGTTAAGTAGATTAAGCAGTACTTGATAAGTGCTGCTATTGGTTTTAGCGCGGTACAAGTGCTTCTGGTTTTCTGCTTATTTACATCTACTGGTTTTGTACTTAAGCCAACATCTACTGGTTTTTTACTAGCATCTCCACAACAAAATTAATTCTAACAATTTTTATACCATTGAAAATTACTTAATTTTTTACATTTAAGATTTGATAGGAGTTTTGTATTTTTATTTTTTAGATGTGAAGGATCTCAAATAAAATGTAAGGAAATTGTTAATATTAAGGTTGCTACCGCATCTTGTTGTGGATTACCATTTTCATTTAGAATTTGTATTTCTTCTTCGTCTGTTTTTATAGAGTTTAAAATATCTTCTTGTTGTTGATTTGTGAGATAGTAATCCCACCAACCTTTTATTTGACCTGAGAATCCTGCTATGAGGAGTTCGGCAATAGTTTTATCATGAGTTCCAATTTGGGTTTTATAGGCATTTGCAGCCATAGTCATTTGTTGTAATAAATTCAGGACGTTATATTCTGTCATTCTGTTTATATTCCAATTGTAGACTGAAGATGCCTTAAAACTTGGTTAAGTCAATGGTTTAACTACTCCTAAATCAGGAGCAGGTATGATTTGTAGGGATTGGTCCCAACTTATTTTATTGATATTTGTAGAATTTTGGAATTGTTGTATGGTTTCACTAATACCAGAATCTTGACTTAAAGTATTTATTCTAGGGATGGATGAAGGTGTATCCGGAGCAGTCTGATTCATTGTTTCATTAGAAATACTAGTTGTTGCCATTATTCTACTTAATTGATCTTGAATGTTTTTAATAAATTCAGACTTATTATCTTGAATATTTTTTACACTAGGTTTAGATATTTGGTAAATTTTTAAGTTTAGTATCAATGTTTTCAGGGTTTATTATTGGTTGTTTTTGTAAATGTTTTTCTAATTTATTTAATTGTTTTCCAATGGTATTTAAATTAACATTCGTGAAATTATTTTGTGTTATAATATTTTTTATGTTGACCTTATCATTTTCTCCTGGATTTTTTATTGGAATAGCTTCAATTTGTTGATTTTATATATTTATTTTAATTCCTTGTAAAGGAGGATGATTAGATTGGATTATCCTAGTATCAGTAATTGTTTGCCATTCTTGTGTTTTATTTCTTATTGTAACAGGATTTACACTTTTAGAAAGAGGATATTCCAATGAATTTTGAGAAGCATATATTTCAAACCAATCAAAAAATAGAATGTGTATTTTATTTGTATCTACAAATTCATAAAAAATTTCTTGAATAGATTTTCTAGAATCTATAAAGTGTTGGAAAAACCATAATTTTTTCCAAGTTATGTTTGGCTAAAAATCATCATGCAAAATTTTTTTATTTATTTGAAAGTCTTTTTCTATAACATTTAATTCATTAGTAATGTTTTCTGTGATTGCAGAGAATGTTGGACTAGTTGGTTCTTGATATGATTCTGAAGTATGATATTGTTTTTGAGAGCTTTCTTCTTTTATTTTCGTATAGACTTGTCTAGGAATTTCAGAGGCGTAGTCTACATTTCTTAAAACTGAATTACTGATACTAGGATAATCCAATGTAATCATCCTCTTTTACAAGAAATTAAAATAAAAATACAAAATCAACAAATAGAAGCTATTCCAATAAAAAATCCAGGAGAAAATAATAAGTTCAACATAAAAAATATTATAACACAAAATAATTTCACGAATGTTAATTTAAATACCATAGAAAAACAATTAGATAAATTAGAAAAACATTTACAAAAACAACCAATAATAAACCCTGAAAACGTTGATACTAAACTTAAAAATCTCTTTTTTAAGCCTTACCAAATATCTAAACCTAGTGTAAAAAATATTCAAGATAATACGTCTGAATTTATAAAAAAACATTCAAGATCAATTAAGTAGAATAATGGCAACAACTAGTAGTTCTAATGAAACAATGAATCAGACTGCTTTGGATACACCTTCATCCATCCCTAGAATAAATAGTTTAAGTCAAGATTCTGATATTAGTGAAACCATAGAACAATTCTAAAATTCTACAAATATCAATAAAATAAGTTGGAACCAATCCCTACAAATCTTCCATGCTCCTAATTTAGGAGTAGTTAAACCATTGACCCAACCAAGTTTTAAGGCATCTTCAGTCTACAATCGGAATATAGACGGAATGACAGAATATAACATCCTGAATTTATTACAACAAATGACTATTGCTGCAAATGCCTATAAAACCCAAATTGGGACTCATGATAAAACTATTGTTGAACTTCTCATAGCAGGATTCTCAAGTCAAATAAAAGGTTGATGGGATTACTATCTCACAAATCAACAACAAGAAGATATTTTAAACTCTATAAAAACAAGCGAAGAAGGAATACCAATTCTAGATGAAAATGGTAATCCACAACAAGATGCGGTAGCAACCTTAATATTAACAATTTTCTTACATTTTATTGGAGATCCTTCTCATCTAAAAGATAAAAATGCAGAACTCCTATCAAATCTAAAATGTAAAAAATTAAGTAACTTTCAATGGTATAAAAATACTTTTTTTAACTAGAATAATGTTTAGAGAGGATTCTAATCAACCTTTTTGGAAAGAAAAATTCCTTGCAGGATTACCAACTCTTTTAGGAGATAAGGTAAGAAATAAAATTAGGGAAAACAGTGGTAAAAAAATTATAGCCTATAATAAATACACTTATGATCAATTAATTAGTCTAAGCCAACAAAAAGGGTTAAAAATACGCCAAGATTAAAAATTGCAAAAACACCTAAAATGGGAAATGAAAAGAACAAAACAAGAATTGGGAACTTTTTGTAATCAATTTGATATAAATACTAATAAATCATCCTCATCAAAATGCTCAGAAAATTGTCAAAAAACACATAAAAAATCCTATAAGAAAAACCTTAGAAAAAATCAAAAAGTTAATTTTAACCCGAAAGAAGATTTTTAAAAAAAAACCAAGAAGAAAACCATTTACGAAATTTAAAAATAACAAGCAAGAATTCAAAAAATCCTTCAAAGATATTGAATGTTATAGATGCCATAAGAAAAAGTCATACGGTAAATTATTGTAGGTTAAATAAGAAATTAAATGAATTAGAATTAGAAGAAGAAATATTAAATAAAATTTCTAATCACTTGATTGATTATTCTGAAGGAAATTCAGAAACTGAAAACTCTACCAAAACTGACGAATCATTAGTAGATGAACAAATCATAACTAGTAGTGAATCTGGAAAACAAAATAATATACTCACCAAAGATCAATAACTTCTTTTAGATATATTGAAAATATTAATGACCCAACAATCCAAAAAGAATATCTTGAAAAAATTCTAAAATCTCTAAATGACAAAGAAGAAAATAAAAAATTCCCAAGTACTTCAAAAAATACTTACGACTTAACTGAAATATTGGAAAAAAGTAAAAAGAAAAAGGGAATCATAATCTAAGACTTACAAAAAGATATACAAGAAATAAAATTGGAAATAAGAGAATTAAAAGAAAAACATATTCAAAATTCTGAAGCAATAAAACTAATCCTACAAATTATAAACATTGAGAGTTCTTTAGAAACAGAAAATGATGAAGCCCAAAAGGTTGAAAATATTGAAAAAATTCCTGAAGATTTTCTTTTCGTTTTAAGAGAAATAACTTCCAGAAAATACATCTTAAAAATAAATTTAGTATTTTCAAAAAATATTTAAAATGGATACAATAGCCTTATTTGATACTGATGCAGACTTAAACTGTATCAAATCAGGAATAGTACCTACTGAATTTCAACAAAAAACACAACAAAAACTTTCAGCTGCTAATAATTCAAAATTAAATGTAAATTCAAAAACAGACACATCAATAATAAATAATGGTATTTTCATAAAAACCACTTTTGTTTTAGTAAATGATATTCATCACACTGTAATATTAGGAACTCCTTTTATAAGTTTAATTACCCTATATAAAGTAAACAATGATTTTATTTCTTTTAAATTCAATCATAAAAAAATTAAAATTTGAAATTTAAAAAAACCACGAACTAGAAACCTTAACTTAATAAAAGTATGTTCAATTTATGAAAATAATATTAATACCATAATCCAAGGGAAGACTTTTCAATTAGAAAATCTTAAAAAAGATGTTTCTTTGAAAAGAAAACAAAACAGAATAGAAACAAAATAAATTCAAAATAAAATTCAAAAATTCAAAAAAAATACTAGAAATAGAAGTTTGTTCAGAAATTCTTAATGCTTTTTGGAATAGAAAACAACATATTGTTGATCTTCTCTATGAAGACGATTTCAATAGTAGACAAATACCAACTAAAGCTACACCAATCCAAATAAATTTTGAATTAGAAGAACATTGTAAAAAAGAAATTCATGATTTAGAGAAAAAATGGTTAATTTCTAAATCTAGATCCTCTTGGAGTTGTGCCGCCTTTTACGTTATTAAAAATTTAGAAATTGAAAGAGGAACACCCAGATTAGTAATTAATTACAAACCATTAAATAAAGCTTTAAAATGGATCAGATATCCAATACCAAATAAAAAAGATTTATTACAAAAACTCCATAATGCTTATATATTTTCAAAATTTGATATGAAATCTGGATTTTTGCAAATACAAATTTCTCAAAAGGATAAATATAAAACTGCTTTTATAGTCTCCTTTGGAAAATATGAATGGAATGTAATATCCTTTGGACTTAAAAATGCTCCTTCCGAATTCCAAAGAATTATGAATGAAATATATAATGATTATTCAAAATTCTGCATTGTTTACATTGATGATGTATTAATATTCTCTAATAACGTCGATGATCATTTTAAACATCTAAAAACATTTCTTTATATCACAAAACAAAATGGTCTAGTTCTATCAAAGTCAAAAATAAGTTGTTTTCGAACCAGAATAAGATTTTTAGGTCATTACATATCTTATGGTACCATAACTCCTATTGAGAGATCTTTAGAATTCACAAATAAATTTCCAGACAAAATACTTGATAAAACCCAATTACAAAGATTCTTAGGAAGTCTAAATTATGTTCTAGATTTTTGTCCAAATATCAATAGAATAGCAAAACCTTACATGATAGATTCCGAAAAAACCCAAAACCATGGACAGAAAAACATACAGAAATTGTAAAAAACATCAAAAAGCAAGTGTTAGAAATTCCATGTCTTCATATCGCAGATCCCAACCTACAAAAAATCGTAGAAACAGATGTGTCAGATTTAGGATATTGAGGTATATTAAAACAAAAATAAGAGAACACAGAGTGTATAGTACAGTATATATCTGCCCATTGGAATGATACCTAGAAAAATTATTCAGCTATAAAGAAAGAAATTTTGAGTATCGTTTTATGCGTCCAAAAATTCCAGAGTGACCTTTTGAACCAAATTTTTTTATTAAGAATAGATTGTAAGAGTGCAAAAGAAATTTTACAAAAAGATGTCCAAAATCTTGCCTCAAAACAAATTTTTGCAAGATGGCATTGTATTCTTAGTATATTTGATTTTGAAATCGAATTCATAAAAGTAGATACAAATTCTTTACCTAATTTCTTCACAAGAGAATTTCTCCAAAACAGAAATGCCACCCAAAAAGGATAAAAATCCTGTTCAAACTCCTACCGAACCAGCAAAAACCAAAACCTGGTATGACATCGTTACAAAGGAAGAAGAAGAAGAAGAACTTAAAGATACTGCACAATCAAAACCACATGTAATTGATGATTTGGAAAAAAGACTCAAATTCCTTGAATCCTTTCTCCAAACACCTAAAATTAAAAATGCCCTTGCCAATACCAAGGCAAGTGAAAGCTCCGACAAGAAACCCTCTAAAGAAACTCTTACCAAAGATTCCTTCCACTACAACAAAAATGGCTTTTCGCAACGTGCAAATTCTCTTTCCGCGGCGCACATTACACGCTGCGAAGTTGAAAGCTGTTGAAAGTTCAAGATTATCCGTAGCGTACATGTGCACGCTGTTAATAATATTATCAACGGCATGCATATGTACGCCGTTCATACAACCATCCGCAGCGTGCAATGTACGCCGTTAATATTCAAAAAAATCTATATATTAGCGATGGTTTTTGACAAATCGTCGCTACTTAGCGACGGTTTATAACCGAAGATACCGTCGCTGCATAACGACGGTATTTAAATTTAGCGACGGTTATAAAACCGTCGCTACATTTCGCGACTGTTTAAACACCATCGCTAAATTTTGCGTAAAAATAAAAAAAAATTACTTTTATAATTTAATAAATTTAAAAAAAAACTACAATACAATTATGATATATTGACTGATAATCTTGACTAACACTTAAAAAATTAACCAAAAATTGAAACAAAAAAATGTACCTAAATCGAAATTAAAATCGTATAAGAGAGAAAAATTTTAAGTGTTGTGAAGTGGTGTGGAGGAAAGTGGAATGGAAATCGGATATTTATAGATAATTTGCAACTATTAGCGACAGATTACCACCAAACCGTCGCTATTAGCGACAATTTAGATATAATCATCGCTGATTTTTGGCTATTAGCGACAATTTACTAAACAACGTTGCTAAAAGCGACAGTGTTTTATTAAACCGTCGCCGATTTTAATCGGTGACGGTTTATCGTATACCGTCTCTAAAGTTAGCAACGGTTTAAAAAACCGTCGCCAAATTTAAATTAGCGACGGTTTGACCATAACCGTCGCTAATTTAAAAATTCGCATCCATTCTCAGCAGCGTGCTTTTTATGCACGCCGTGAATGTATAGGGTATTAACAGCGCACATTATTGCACGCTGCGGATAGTATATAATATTACTTTCCGCAGCGTGCTTTTCATGCGCGCCGTTAATGTATATGTTATTAACGGCGCGCATTAAAAGCACGCTGCGGAAAGTATATAATATTTACAGCACACATAAATGCACGCTGCGGATATTACTTTTCGCAACGTGCTTTGAATGCACGCCGTTATTTCTGTCAAGTGCAACAATATTAACAGCGCACATATTGATGCAAGCCGTTAAAAGTACTATTCGCAGCGTGCTTTTAGTGCACGCTGTTGATGATGTGCTGCGGAAAATCATTTTTCTTGTAGTGTTCCAAACTGTTTCGTTTTCCGATAATTCCTCAAAAACCTCTTATCACACTACAAATTCCCAGCTTGTTCTCACACAACCACCATTAAACCCTCCTTCCGATTACTTTGAGAAAAATAATTGGCAAAATATAATACATGTTGAACTAGGATTCCATGAAAAAGATCCCTTTGAAACACTTCAAAAATACTTTGGAAAAGGACGATATTATAAACCTTGGAATGAATATAAGATCCCTTATTTCTACCAAGCAATTCTGGAAAATTATAAACCTTGGAACGAATATAAGACCCCTTATTTCTACCAAGTTCTGGAAACTACTGACTCCGCATTGCTTAAAAACTTCTTCTTGGACCAAAGCCATGATGATCCTGTTTATTCCACCTGCAAAATCCTAAAAGTCATTGCTCCAATTGAATGGAGCTATAATTTTTCAAAACCTATACTATTTCAAGAAAAATATAAAGAAGCATCATTTTTTGAAATATCTTTTAATTACTGGGACTATCAACAGGCCTGTTACAATTCCTTCTTAATTCAAAACCAAAAACACAAGCACACCTGGTTATTCTATTTTGATACCAAGATTTGCAATCCCAAAAAATTCCCAATCTGGTGGTACACATGGTGGGAATATTTTGGCTCCACCTATGAGATCCTCAAACACCCTATCCAAAATTCCTTTAATCTTTTTAGAGCCCAATATGCCCCGACAGCAGAAGAAAGATGATTTCATCCTCTTGCCCTTTTTTGCATGAAATTTTATCTTCCATGGGTCCTTTCTTGGACTGTTGAATTTTCAAACGAAAAAATTTTACAAATTAAGAGAGATTTAAGGTCAAATGGTGGGACAAATTTAAAATTCCTCCAAGCCTTACAGCCACCAATGTCCAAGCTTGGATTACCAATAACAAAATACAAGAGCCCCAACTCAAAAACCGCTTTACAGGATTCCACCACGACAACAGACAGAATTCCTGGCACAAAAATCCCAAATGACGGCAATGCTTGCAGCTGCCAAAACTCCTGAAGAAATGCAAGCTATACTAATGAAATTCTCACCAGGACCTTCAAGAAAGTCAGAATCCTCTAATGATTCGCTTAACCTAGAAGAATATGACCTCTTTGAACCAGACGACCAAGGACCAATATTTGGAAATAGTGGTGTATAAATATTTGTATTAGATTGTATGGCATTGTATTCGTATTTATATTGTTATGTACATTTTCATATGTTAAAAAAAAATTCCGAAAATACCCCCAAAAAAGTATTTAAAAGGGGATAAGACCTCAGTATAGAACCACCAAAAATATTACCACCCTCTACCCATATATCTCTTTCTCTCTCCCTCTCTCTCTCTCTCTCTCTCTAATCACTCATTCCCGGATCCAAATCCCTTTAACCATTACCTAGAAATCCGAAACCCTTTTTGATTTGTATCTTCCATTTAGGTAAAGTTATTTGATTCCAAAGGTTAGTAATGAAATCTTGTTTTAAATTCTGGAATTCTTAGATATATATATTTATTTAATTTCCATGGCTGGTTAAACTGCCTATTTCTTTAAGATTTGTGGAGTTATTTGCAAAAGTATGCTCTGTATATAGATCCCTTAAAGTTTTATATGCATCAGAAACTGGAGGAACCACGGCCTTAAAGAATTTTGATTTCCGAAATTTACTTTCTGCAATTTGTGGATCTCCTCAATAAAAGAACCATCTTAGTTTACTTTATTGCATATTTAAATTCCTATATTTGTGATTTCCCTTAACTAGAGAACCATCGTCGTTTTAAGTTATTTTACTTTCTGAAAATTTTTCTGGTGTTAATTTCCTTTCCTGTTCAATGGTATATATATATATATACATATATATATAATTATATCATATATTTCATTTAGACGATAGTGTGGCTCTGCCGGTTGTTCTAAATGAAATATTAAGAATTAATATTAACAATCTAACATTTATTTTATTGCAACTAACTTTTACTTTCCCGTAACTAACTTTTATTTTTCGCAACTAACTTTTACTTTACCGCAACTAACTTATTAAATCATATATTTCATTTAGGCAATAGTGTGGCTCTGTCGGTTGTTCTAAATGAAATATAATGATTTAATTTAACATTTATTTTATGGAATTTTATATTTATACAGTTATATATATAATCATAGGTACCATATATAAAATATCGATTAATTCCGTAATTTTTATAGTGAGAACTATATTAAATTATGTATGTGTTAAAATATTTAATTTTCTTTTTCATGGAACCATTAATTATGGTGGTTTCCTTTATTCTACTTTTAGTTAAACAATATTACATAAACCAAGAATAAATCATTGAGCCTTGACAAAATTTATAATTTGTAAACTTCATTCTTTCATTTGGTAATTTATAAATTAATAAATTTAAACTTAAAATAACCTCTCCGTGGATCGATCTCGTACTTATGAAATATATTACTTGCAGAAAATCGACACTTGGGTGAATTATAATTTAAGTAGTAGCACAGGTGATACACTTGAAACAACTGCAACAGTAGCAGTAGCAGTAGCTGCAAGAGCCTTGGTAGGTGGATTCGACAAGGGTTCTTCTCAACTCATAAGCTTTCAAATCTGCAAACATGTCATGTAGCTCCAACTTGTTCAGATCTTTTGAGACTCTCATAGCCATTGTTTTTACATCTCATTCCCTGGGTAAAGCTCTCATCAATTTGAGTGCCACTTCTCTATTGTCAAGTTCCTTTCCCAAAGCTGCTAGTTCATTTACTAAGATGCTGAATCGCTCATCAAATTCTCTTAGAGTTTCTCCATCTTTCATCTTAAGATTTTCAAACTTTTGCATTGCCACAGACAGCTTTTTTTCCTTTGTCTGTTCATTTTTTTCAGAAATTTGGATGAGTTTCTCCCAGATCTCTTTTGTTGTAGGACACATTTTGATTTTGCTGAAGGTATTCTTGTCAAGTGTTTTATAAAGAATATCCTTAGCAACATTGTCTAGATTTGCTTTCTTCTTGTCCTCACTTGTCCATTCACTTCTTTGCTTTTCAACCATTTCTTGTGCATCTTCAGTAACAGCAATAGTTGTATTAGGCTTTAGAATTTTCAAGGGACCATTTGTGATGACAAACCACCTATCATCGTCTTGGGCTGCAAGATGGGCTTGCATCCTAATATTCCAATCATCGAAATCCTCCTTTGAAAACATAAGGACTTTGCTGAAATGTGCCATTTCTGTTGTAGATTTTCAGAACAAGAATAACCTGCTGTGATACCACTTGTTGGGGATCGATTTAGAGTTTAGAGGGGGGTGAATAAACTATTTCTTTTCTTTGAAGTTTTTGCAAATGTGCTAAAATCCTGTTAGAGATTATAGCTTATCTTGTTCGAATATATTTCCAGCAGATCACAATAACTTGTGCGGAAACGATCTGATGGTTTGAGGTTAAAACAATAAAATAGTAGGCAGTAGACAGTAGTTGTTTCTGAAAGTTAGAAGATGAAATCTTCTACGTCTCCCCTTCTTCTGTTTCCAGAAGGTATTTGTAATTTACCGTAATTTTAAACTATTTTAAGATTTGTGGAAAAAAAATTCCTTAAATAAACCTTCAAATTCCGATTTAAAGTAAACTGTTCAACCAAAAATAATCGCTATAAAAGATCACGAATAAAGTTTGCTAAAACTATTGTTTAATCAACGTAAACAACTCTCAAGAAAGTCAAAGCATCTTCCCACTAAGGCTTGAGTTTGGAAGTGGGCTTCAGTAGACACTCAGTCCTTTTTAATTTCTTCCATCTGGAGAAATAGTGAAGTCACATTCTCTTGGATTTGATGTAGTCTTCCCGTAGTAAACTCATTTGAAGAGTTGATCTTCAAGGTATGCGCAAGCTGGGTTGACTGTATGTTTGAAATGGCATTCATCATATTGACGAGATTGATCTAAACAGATTGGATTTCGTCGAATAAGGATTTCAGAACCCATTGATACACCAGGAGACATGTCTCCAGAGGTTTCTGGTATCTGCTTCATTTCTTCTTGTTTAAAGATTACCAAAGATCTGTCAGTTGTATTAATTTCAAGCATCACCATTTCTGAAATATCTTCATGAAAGACTTCCTGTTGAAGTTGTGGAGGAGGAGAAGGATTCGGATCAATAGCGGTACTTGATGGTTCTTCAGTTTGTTGATCAGCTGAAACAATAGAAGATTGTTCAATTTGTTGCGCAGCTGATTCACAAACTGGTTCTTCAGTTGGTTGAACGCTGAAGCTTCGGCTACCTCTTCAGCTGGCACTTCTTCAGTTTCAACTGAGTGCAGCTGAGCCTCTTCAGTTGTTTCAAGAACTAGCTGTTCAGTCATGGCAGTTGACTGAACTGGCTCTATAGTCTCTTCAAAAATTGTCTGTTCAGTCATGACAGCTAACTGAACTGGCTCTTCAGTTTCTTCAAAAATAGCATGTTCGGCTGGTTATTCCATCTGAATAACTGGTTCTTTATTTCCAAAAATTTCTTCAACTGCTAGTTGTATCCAGCTGAATATCAGTGGTTACCGATTTGATAACCCATCAAGATTGGCCAATGATAGCTCAGCATCATAATAAAGTTTAAGATCAGCAGTTGATGATGGAGGTGTAGGCGAAGATGGTTGAGCATCAGTTGTAGAAGGAGCAGTTGCTTGCTGAGAAGATTCAGCAACTGGGTGCTTGGTTGGCTCTTTAACTGATTGTTCAGCTTGCTCTTCTGATGAAGGAACTTGGGAATCTGCTGGAAGAATCAGTTCTTGGTCCAGTTCTCAGTGTTTAATCTCCGTCTGCTGCCTGATAAGATCCATTTCCAGTTGGTTATAGACATCTCTGTCATTGTAGAAAGTTGGACTGGTAGGATCATAATTCAAGCGCAATTGAGCAAGCATTTTTGATAATTGCTTGGCTCGAATTTGATCGAAGAAATAATGCTCACGTTGCAAGGCATGTTCAATTGAAGCAGCTTTGACCACCCTGAGAACAGCTCTTTCCAGATTACAAATTTCTTCAGAACTGATTCTTTCTGAAGTTGTTTTGCAAAAACTTCAGTTCTGAATTTAACCCATTCCTTGTAGACTCTGAGCTTGTCCATGGAAAATTCATTGATCACTTTCTAGATGAGATCAATGTGAGTCTGGACTGTGTTGGTTGGTCAGGGCTTTTCTTGCAACTTCCCCTTGCCTTTAGGATCAGTCAGGACGTGAGGGAGACTCAGTCCTGACGTTGTTGCATCAATTTTCTCTGCAATCACTACCCATTTGGGTCCGGCAAAAAGTAGAGTGGAGAAGCCAAAAATGGTGATTAATGGAGCCTTGACTCAAGTTGATTTCTTCTTATCACCGGATTCGGTGATCTTTTTCTTGGACTGATCATCAGAAAAAGGTACTGAACCTCAGTTGATGGTTCAGATGGTACAGCTCTCGGAGTTGTAGCCTGAATAGGCTGTTGAGATCCTGACTGAATCAACCTTTCAGTTGGGATGGTTCCAACTGCAGCAGCAGGTTTTGTCTTCTGAGTCCTGAGTCTCTTTGTGATTTTGGGTGAAGGAGTCTTCTCAGAATCAGACTCACTGACAATCAGTTTTCGCTTGATTGTCTTCTTGTGAACTGTCTTCTTGGTCTTTTGAGTAGATTTGAGGGCCTCCTGCATCCCGATTTCCTTCTTCACTTTCAAGAATTGCTCATGAGACATATCCAGTTTGGGCTTTGGCGGTTGGACATTCTTGGCATTGAATATTTTGAGCTTGGATGATCTTTCAGAATCATCACCCACCAACCCCGTGACTTTCAGAAAATAGCTGAGCTGCACTGTATATCCCTTTGATTGCTTGGACGACTGAAACATGTTCTTTAAAATGTTGAATATGATATTCTTCCAGTTCAGTCTCCTGTAAGCCATGATAGCAGTCATAGCCTGAAATATTTTCAGCGTGAGAGCAGCAAAGGATCCTGCCATTGCTAATAGCCCCTTGGCTACAACATCAGCCAGCAACTGAACCTCTGGCTTTAATTCCTTCTTTGGATCGGAAAATTTGATTTTTCGTCCATCAGAAGAGAGTGCAGTTTGCATTTTCTCAACATCAGCAGTTTTGATTTCAGAAATGTTAGCTAGCCCATCAGTAGCAAGCTGAAATAGATTACTGAAGTAGTACTCATCAATGATCAGCAGCTGACCAGTGACAGTAGATGCAATGTTTCCGGTAGTAGTGACGTAGCCATTTGCGTATAGCTCTTGAATCTCTTTAGGGTAAATCTCCTGGGAAGATAATACCAAAAATGGTTTCACTACAGCTGCTTCCAGTTTGTTAAAGATGTTCTTCACCGCTTCATCAGGAACAGTTATAACTGAGTCAAAATTGATTGCCATAGCATTCAGAAAGTGAGTTGCCATTTGATGAAATGATTTTCTGCTAGAGTGCTTTGCGATTGGAGTTGCTCTGTTAGTCTGAATAAGCGTAAAGAAAAACTGAATAGGAGCGTGGTATTGAACAAATGTATGTGATGGTTCAAATTTTGGACACATGTCAGTCCAAGAGAATTTGAATAAAAGCGTGTGTACGTGTGTAAAATATAAATGGATCACGTGGGTCCACGTTTCAAAGTGCTATTCATTGAAAGACAGCAATTAAATGCGTAATCAATCAGTCACATTTCTTAATATGGAATATTATTCGATTTATTAGTTAACTTATTGCAGAAGATTAGTTAGGACAGCAACTGAATGATCAGTTATGAACTGAATCAATTCAGTTAAGGGCCTACTGACTATTTTCTTCTTAGTTAACCAATTATTTTTGACATTCCCCCACAAAAAATTCATAAAAATTAAAAGAAGGGTAAGAGAAACTTAGTCTAGATCAGTTAAGTTTATTTGGTAACTGATGACTCTTCGTCTTTCTCTTGTCTCTTTAAGGGCTGTCTATAAATAAGACCAATGTTATTCGATGACAATATCTAAACACTGATGGATTGCTCAAGCAGTTCCAATGTCCCTCATCCTTCATGGACACCTGATCATTTTGAAAGATTGAAGAAGGCTCTTGAGAAGTTTGTTTTTTCAAAGGTTATGTCCGAATGGACCACGGTTCATGATCTCCAATCAATTCATAGTGGTGAATTTCCTGCTAATGCTAAGCAGAGATCAATTGCAAGGAAATACAAAAGCCATTTTGAAGTCGACCATCTTTCAGATATTGTCACTGATCAAGTTCTATTGCATGTGATGCTGTGGAAGGAGTGGCACTTGCTTGAAAGTATTTCTACTACAGAAGCCTTCAGGAGTATCAACAATCATTATTTAACTAACTGGTTGACTGTTTGGCAAGATGCCGTTGGGAGTGAAATGAGTCGTGTAGTTTGGTTTAGATTTTATTCGCAATAAAATCCTGTTTCGATTCATTGTTCTTTCCTTTTCTCATTTGCAAAACTAACTGGCATCAGTTGACAAACAGAGAGATAACTGAATAAGGTAACTGATAAGTGATTAATTGACATCAGTTGACAAATAGTTAACTAACTGAATACAGTAATTGATAAATGACTAACTGAATGAACAGCAACTGACATATCAATAATAAAACTGATAAAATTAAAACAAGTCAATTAAACCAAGAATATTGCTAAAGTGAGAAAACTTAGTCTCTGGTATAGGTTTGGTGAAGATGTTAGCAGCTTGTTATTCAGTTGGCACATATTCCAGTCTGATTGTTTTCTTCAGAGCATGATCTCTGATGAAATGATGACTGACATCAATGTGCTTGGTCCTTGAGTGAAGAACTGTATTGTATGTGATCGCAATTGTGCTTGTATTGTCACAAAATATTGGAGATTCTTCTGCATCAACTCCATAATCTTTCAGTTGTTGATGAATCCAGAGCGGTTGGGCACAGCAGCTTCCAGCAACAAGATATTCTACTTCAGTTGTCCGAAGTAGTTATGGATTTTTGCTTCTTGCTGAACCAGGAGATCAGTCTGTCTCCTAGAAACAGACAAGATCCACTGGTGCTTTTACGATCTAGCTTATATCCTGCATAATTTGCATCTGAATATCCAACTAAATTGAAAGAAGAGTCTTTAGCATACCATAATCTCACATTTTGTGTGCCTTTAAGATATCTTTAAATAAGTTTGACAACTGAAAAATGCGATTGCTTAGGATTTGCCTGAAATCTAGCACACATACAAATAGCAAATACAATATCAGGAGGACTAGTAGTCAGGTACAATAATGAACCTATTAAACCTCTGTAGAGTGTCGTCTCAACCTATATTCTCCCTTGATCATTGTCCAGTTTGACTGATGAACTCATGGGAGTACTTGCAGCTGAACATGTTTCCATTCCAAATTTTTTGTGCAACTCCTTCGTATATTTGGTCTAACTGATAAAAATACCAGTTTCCAATTGCTTCACTTGCAGACCGAGGAAAAATGTCAGTTCACCCATCATACTCATCTCAACTTTGTCCTGCATTAACTTGGCAAACTTCTCACATAATTTGGGGTTAGATGACCCAAATATAATATCATCAACATAAATTTGCACAAGTAATATGTGATCATTCTTAGAGAATTTGAACAAAGTCTTATCAACTGATCCAACAGTAAAATCATGATCAGTTACAAATTTTGAAAGTATTTCACACCAAGCTCTTGGAGCTTGTTTAAGACCATATAAAGCTTTATTCAGATGATACATATGATCAGGAAAAGAATGATAGATAAAACCTAGTGGTTGTTAAACATAAACTTCTTCCTATAATTGACCATTCAGAAAGGCACTCTTCACATCCATCTAGTAGACTTTAAAGTTCTTGAATGATGCATAGGCAAGGAACATTCTGATTGCTTCTAGTCTTGCAACTGGTGCATAAGTTTTGTCGTAGTCAATTCCTTCTTCTTTCCTGTATCCTTGAGCTACAAGTCTTGCTTTGTTGCGTATAACTAAACCATCTTCGTTCAGTTTGTTTCTGAATACCCATTTTGTACCTATAACAGTTTTAGAAAATGGTCTTGGAACTAGACATTGTTATGGGTAAACTGATTTAGCTCTTCTTGCATAGCATTTATCCAGTTAGGATCAGCAAGAGCTTCATCAGTTTTCTTCGGTTCCAGACGAAAGCTGAATGAATATATAAATTAAGCATTTGATTTCTAGTTCTTACCGGGTCAGATGGATCACCTATCACTAACTCTGGAGAATGTGATTTCTTCCATCTGAACTAAATATTTTTTGCGTTCATATCAGCAACTGCTTCAGTTGGCAAATGAATGTTTTCTTCAGTTTTAGTTGGAGCTGTATCAGTTGGTAACTGAATATTATCAATATGTTCCACCAACTGATTATCAGGAACAACTTTTTGTTCAATCGATTGATCCAGTACTTCTGGTTCAGGTGTTTGAAGGATGTTTCGATTGATTTGATTCTCTTCTTCATTATCATCCTCCAAACTGCTATCTGTAAATCGATCAACTAGCTCAACTAGATCAATTGACTTATCAGTTAGTACAGATTCATCAAATACAACATGTATTGATTCTTCAACATTTAAAGAGCTTTTATTAAAAATTCTATAAGCTTTACTCACTGAAGAATATCAAAGAAATATTCCCTCTACATATTTAGCATCAAAAGCTTTTAAATGATTTTTGTCATTATTAAGAATAAAACATCTGCAACCGAATATTTTGAAGTAGGAAACCACACTTTTTCGTCCATGCCAAATCTCATATGGTGTTTTCAAATGATTCTTATTAATCATTGATCTGTTCTGAGTGTAACATGCCGTGTTTACTGCTTCTGCCCAAAACCTTTGAGAAATACCAGAATCAGAAAGCATTGTTCTAGCAGCTTCTTTAAGGGTACGATTTCTTCTCTCAGCTACACCATTTTACTGAGAAGTTCTAGCTTCTGAGAGCTCATGCTTGATCCTTGTATTTTCTAAAAATGTTGAAAGATTTTTATTGATAAATTCACTCCCTCTATCAGACCTTATTCGATCAATCCCAACTGATTTTTCATTTAATAATCTTTTGAAAAGCTTAATCAGTTGTGCAGCAGTTTGGTCTTTGGATTTGAGAAATATAACCAAAGTAAGTCTTGAAAAATCATCAACAACTACTAAGGTGTATTTCATTCTCCCTAAACTCATGACTGATATTGGACCAAAAAGATCCATATGTAACAGTTCTAAGCATCGGGAGGATGATTTACAACCTTTTTTTTTTAATTAAGATCTTACTTGCTTACCAAATTGACATGCTGAACAAATTTTATCTTTTGAAAAATCTATTTTTGGCAAACCAGTTACAAGATCATGGTTACTCAGATAGACAATATATTTAAAGTTTAAGTGGCTCAATCTCTTATGTCACAACCAGTTTTTAGAAGATTTAGAAGCAATAAAACAAACCGGTGCATAAGGTTGATTAGTCCAACTGACTTTGTAAGTATTTCCACAACGATTTCCAGTTAGGATGATCTAATCAGTTGAGTCTCTAACTGAACAAGTGTGTTTGTCAAACTGAATCGAGAAATTATTGTCGCATAACTGACTGATACTAATCAGCTTATAATTCAAATTCTTAACTAGTAAAACATCTTTGACAGTAAAGTTACCATAGATAAGCTTATCCTTACCCACAATTTTACCTTTGGAGTTGTCTCCAAAACTGATGTTTGGTCCAGTGTATTTGATCAGTTGAGATAGCAGACTTGCATCCTCTGTCATATGTTGTGAGCATCCACTGTCTAGATATCAGGTGGATTCCTTGTTTGGACCTGTCACCTGCAATCACACACAATATATGATCTTGGTACCCATATTCATTTGGGTCCTAAATTGATTAATCCTTTAGGAACCCAGACTTGGACCAGTCTAACTGATTTTTCAGTTGCTGTGTTCCAAATAGTTTTTCTCGGCTTTTGGGTATTAAGTTTGTGGTGTGAGGAAAAAACAGTATGATTTGTACCCTTTTTCAACTGACTGTTCTTTTGATACCGTTTCTGAACTGGCTTACAGTTATAGTAATTGTAATAGTCATTCCTTGAGTGCTGATTTTTGTAACTGAACCGTTTAGGTGACCAGTTTCTTGAATAAGTTGAACTCTCAGAGCTATATCCAATTCCATACTGTTTGGCTCTGTTCTTATTTTAGTTGATTGAACAGTTGGTTTACTTGGTTCTGAGAATTCATTTACCATAGTTGATTTTACAAAAGTAATGTACTTTCCTTTATTTTCATTCAACTTTAGCTGTGTATCACTTGCAGAATTTTCAACATAACTGTTAAAGCCTAAACCAGTTTTATCATCAACTGATTTTTGTGAATTCTGCATTTCAGTCAATGTAACTGAAGACTTGTTCCAAGCTTGAATCAGTTAAATATGTTTTGAAATTTCAGTTTTTAACTGATATATCAAAACTTGGTTCTCAATCATTTCAGCTTTTTGCTCTGAAATCTCTTTTTTTAGACTCAACATTTCAACTGACTCATCAGTTTCAGTTTTGTCATCATTGGGGATCATTTTGCTCATCTTTGACCTTCTCAAATGATCGAGCAAGTTTGTGATACTCATTTACCATGTCATGCAATGTGGTAATGAGTTCCTCACGGGTGAAATAAGTAGAGCTGAAGTCAAATACATGTTCACTTGTTGACTTTAGTTCAGCATCATCTGCCATTAAGCACCTGACTTCTTCATCATCATCACTTGAACCGATTGGGCTTTCAGGTTCTGACTCCTCACTGTCAGTTTCTACCCACTTTGACTTACTCTCCTCAGCTAGAAGCACCTCATATTTCTTTCTGAGAGATTTCTTGTCATCCCTGGTTCTTTTTCTGTGCTCATAGGGCTTATTTTCCTTTTCAGTTGATCCTCGACTACCCTTCTTTGGCTTGGGACATTCAGCAATGAAATGGCTAGTCTTGCCACAGTTGTAGCAAGCATAAGGTTCTTCTTTGAAAT
Source organism: Primulina tabacum (assembly GCF_025594145.1). Classification (NCBI taxonomy): domain Eukaryota; kingdom Viridiplantae; phylum Streptophyta; class Magnoliopsida; order Lamiales; family Gesneriaceae; genus Primulina; species Primulina tabacum. Next base: position 28,611,760 of record NC_134554.1, read on the forward strand.
GATTTTTCTGATAATGTTTCTGGAAGTTTCCTTGATTTCTCCTCATAAACCTCCCAAACTTCTTGACAAACAATGACATTACGTCATCGCTCAGTTGATCAGCAGATTTGTCAACTGAACCAGTTGATTCCAGCTTGACAGCAGTTAAAGCAGTTGTGACATTTGATGTAGAAGGTTCCCCTTCTCTGGTTTGTAGTTCAAACTCGTATACCTTTAGATCAGCAAACAAATCATGAAGTTCAGCCTTGTTAAGGTCCTTTAATTCACACATAGCCATGATCTTGACGTCACACTCTTTGGGAAGACCTCTTACCACCTTCAATGCTATTTCTTTGTTAGAATACATCTTTCCAAGTGCATTCAGCTCGTTTATAATACCACTGACCCTTTCATCGTATTCGTGCATCAATTCTCCAACCTTCATCTTGATATTATCAAATTTCTGAACAACAACTGATAGCTTGTTCTCCTTGGTTTGCTCGTTTCCTTCACAAAGCTGAATCAGTTTCTCCCATATCTCTTTAGCAGTTTTGCACATTTTGATTTTCCTGAAAGTGACTTTATCCAGCGATTTATATAAGATGTCCTTAGCCACATTGTCAAGGTTGGCTTTCCTCTTATCTTCGTTTTTCCATTCCTCTCTGGACTTCTCAACACGATGAGGTGCCCCATCAGTTAATGCAACTGCTGTATTTGCTTTTAAGATTTTCATTGGACCTTCAGTAATGAAATACCACATGTCGTCATTTTGTGCAGCTCAATGAGCTTGCATTCTGATTTTCCAATTTTCGAAATTTTCTCTGGAAAATATTGGTATCTTATTGAATGAAGACAAAATGATCAGTTTTGTGGATAAGAATATTCTGGGACAAGATTCAACCGCTCTGATACCACTTGATAGGATCGATTAACTGGTGAAAGAGTGTTTATAAAGGGGGGTTGAATAAACACTCACGATTTTCACAATATTTTCGAATGTTGAGTCAATTTAGTGACAAACTGAAACTCGGAATCTTGTCAGTCGATATCAATCAGTTAATATAAAGTACGAAAATAAACTGACTGATAGATAGAACAAAGACTGAAATAAGAACACACGAGATTTTATGGATGTTCGGAGATTTTAATCACTCCAACGTCACCCCTTCTATCACAAGGATATGATATCCACTAAAAGACTTTGATCGATACAAACACTTGTACAAATCCACTTCAGTTTGGACTTAACAATGCCAAAACTGAAACTCTTAGTTTACAATATGTTTCACAGTGTTCAACTGGACTTAGCACAACTGATTTCTTTGAAGATCGAATATACAACAAAACGAATTGTTCTAGTAAGCTCGAAAAGTAGCCTAGAATGCTACGAGTAAATCTGATAAGTGTGAGCTTCTAATTTTTTATATGAGCGAGAATTTCAACAGAGTAACAACAAGATTGATAGAATAGTGAATCGTTGTTTTTCAACTTCTCTTCCTTGCTATTTATAGGCTTCTTTTCAACGGTAATAATCAATGTAATTTGAATCTTTATATTCATTGGTTGTCAAGTCAATATCTTTATGACATTCGTACACTGCAACTTTTCTAATATGCGGCGTTCTCACTTTTAGTTGCAGTCTGCTTTGTACTGTTGTCGGTTGAATTTCTTTTTAGTTAATTGATGACGTGTTCAGCTTAAGGATCAGCTGAATAGCTTATAAGTTCACTACCGAATGTAGCAACTGATCAGTTGGATCAGTTTCCAGCTGATCAGTCAGTTTTCTGCATAAATTCAGTTCAGCTGGTTCAGTTGCCTTTGCGCATTAATCTTCAGTTATAGGCAACTGTCAGTTTGAGTATTTGTTCAGTTACTTTCGAACATATTGATCAGTTAATTCAATCGATTTAAGCCCTTAGTTTGTCAAACTACCGAAATTTAGTTTCCAACAAGTTCTGCTTCTGCTTTGGCTTCGTTCTGCTTCTTCTTTTGCTAACCGTTAAGTTTAGCTAAGAAATACTCGATAAGTACTGCTTCTGTTTTAGCGATACGTTCTGCTTCTGCTATTTATATTTTTCTTTGTTTTTACTATCATCACCTACTGGTTTTGACTCTCATCACCACAATTAGAGTAATTCTAACATAATACTTAATAAATGGAATCAACCTTTTGCTTTTGTTTTGTTTCTTTTTTAAAAAGTGATTTATACACTCTTACTTCTATTTTTACTATTACTTTAAAACTATAAAATTATTTATGATTTTTTAAAGAACTATTAAAAAGCCTATCTCAATAAATTTTTTGTTTAAACATTCAAATTATCTTTAAATTTTAAAGTGATTGGAGAAAATTATTGTAATGCGTAATAATTTTACCTCTCAACACACGTGTTGCATGAGGATAATATTTGTTTATATAAAATAATATTTTGCTCTGATAATTTTTTAATAATTAATTTAATTTCAAATGAAAGTAATATAAATACATAAATATTTGTAAATTAAGTATTAAACCATTTATATAGGAGGGTGTTAGAGCACCACTTCCTTTGATTCGATCTCGAGCGGTTACCCAATTAAGAAAGCGACTTCACATAGGGAGTATAGAACTTTAGAAAAAGACAAAGAAGAACAGAGAGTGGAGTCAACAATTATCCTCTTTTTTCCTTCGTTTTATTTCACTATATATACTTCAGTACAAAGTTCTTTGCTTTAATTTATTTACAAGTAAAATCATGTTTTCTCTTCTACGCTTTACAAAATTATTTGATTGCATACACAGTGAGGCTTAACATTTCATTCTAGAATTATTTATGGCTAATAAACTCCACCAATTGTCTCGGTGCTATTTTTATACGTGTTGGCCTTTGTTTGTTTCCACTTTCCAGTATCGTATCATTTCCTTCCCCTTCAAAATTCACCTTGTCCTCAAGGTGGAAATCCGGTTATAGTTGGCGAAAGGAAGTTAAATCTTCCCATGAGGTTTCTTCCAACGGCAAACCCGACCATTGCACTAATACATGCGAAGATCAAGAATTCTGAAGACGAACTTTGCGATGATCTAAAACAGCCACTGGAGTTAGTAGGGGTTGGCTATTGGTGACGGTAACCGGCACTGGCAAAGAGGGAATCATCTTTGGATTCAGACAAAACTTAAGAACGGAAATATGAAAAACATGATGTCTTTTGACCTCCCTCGAAAAATCCAACTTGTATGCAACAACCCCCACATGCTCGATGATCTTGAAGGGCCCATATAAACGCTTTCTCAACTTAGAAAATTTATGGTTGCCGAGAGAAGATTGCTTATGGGGCTGTAGCCTTACATAACACCATTGCCCCACCTCCAAAACCTTATCCGAGCGATGTTTGTCAACGTGGAATTTCATTCTTGCTTGGGCCCTTCACAGATTTTCACGTAAAGTGGAGAGTAATTCATCTATATCCCGTAATAACACGTCTGCAGCCTCAATAGCAGAAGACCTGGGAACATACGCTGTTATAGAAGGTGGAGGCTTACCAAACACAGCTTCGAAAGGCGTCATTTTGATTGAAGAATGAAACTTGGTGTTATAACAAAGTTCTGCCCATAACAAGTATCGAGACCATTTTGCAGGTTGATGCATCACAAATGCACGCAAGTATTGCTCCAAACATCGGTTAAGGACCTTCGCCTGCCCATCCGTTTGTAGGTGATAAGCACTAGACATAGCCAAAGAAGTGCCACTGAACTTGAACAACTCATACCAAAACTTGCTCAAGAATATAGGGTCTCGGTCCGAAACAATACTCTTTGGAAAAGCATGTGTTTGACCATGATCTCAACAAACAAGGAGGCCACTATCAAGGTTGTAAAAACAAACTTAAGGGTGCCAAAATGCGCATATTTTGAAAGACGATCGACCACATTCAAAATGATAGGGGCATGAACGAAATCCTGTTTGAGCTGGTCAAAAGAATTTTCGGCTGCTAGGGAGTAACCGAAGTTGTCTTTTTTTAAAAAGCTCTATAAGTGGATAAGCAACAGTGGCATAGCCCCGAACAAATTTTCTATAGAACCCCGAAAGCCCTAAGAACCCCCTCAAAGCCTTCAAATTCTTAGGTGCTTGCCAAGAAAGCACAGCCATGACTTTCGTGGGATCTGGTCCCCGTTAGCAGAAACGATATGCCCCAGGTAATCAATAGAGGTTTGAGCAAATTAGCATTAGGATTGTTTAACGAAAAAGGAGTAATCTCGCAGGAATTGTAAGACAGTTGTGATTAGAATAAGATGATCAGGAAAAGATTGACTATAAACTAAAATATCGTCAAAGAATACAATTACAAACTTACGAAGAAACGGTTTGAAAATAAGATTCATGGAGGCTTGAAAAGTGGCGGGGTCGTTAGTGAGGCCAAACGGAATTACAAGGAATTCAAAATGGCCATCATGGGTGCGGAAGGCTGTTTTGGGAATGTCAAGGGGGTTAACACGGATCTGGCGATAGCCAGCTCGTAAATCAAGCTAAGAAAAGATAGTTGCACCATGTAACTCATCCAAGAGTTCCTTTGTCATGGGGATAGGAAACTTATCTTTAACTGTGACATGGTTAAGGGCTCTATAATCCACACAAAAGCGCCAAGTGCCATCTTTTTTTTGACTAACAGAACTGGAGATGAAAAAAGACTTTGGCTATGGCAAATTATGTACGATTCAAGCATTAAAGTAACAAGCTTTTCTATCTCAACCTTTTGCGAGTGAGCATATCTATAAGGCTTAACATTGACTAGTTTGGTGTGAGGAAGTAAATGAATAAAGTGATCAATAGTGCGATGGGGTGGCAAGCTGTTCAATTCCACAAAGACATATATGTACGACTGTAAGAGAGGTGCTAATGACTCTGTGTCGAATGACTGGGAGTACTACCAGGAGCTGAAGCCGACATAGCAATTAGTTGGAAACATTGGGCAATACTCAGTTTGTGTCAAACGCCGGAGTTGATGTGATTGGACTTCCTCCACCTATAACAATGGTTGGCCTTGTAAGCGAACTAATTTTCCATTATACAAAAACTCCATATAGAGCTGCTTATAGTCCATGGTAATGCAACCCAAAATCTGAAGCCATTGGACCCCTAAAACCACCTCTGCCCCCTGAAAATGTAACACATAAAAATACACCTCAAATGCTTATAGTCCATTGTAATGCAACCCAAAATATGAAGCCATTTAACCCCTAAAACCACCTCTGCCCCCTGCAAATGTAACACATAAAAATACACCTCAAATGGTTCATCATTCAGTTGAATGATTGTCTTCAGGCAGTACCCTCTGTAACGTACAGTGTTTTGAACTACTTGAAATTTGCGGAAAAATAAAAAATTTTCTTACATAAGAAATAAACTCTCAAATTTTGATTTGAAATAAACTGTTCATCCAAAAATAATTGCAATAAAAGAGTGTGAATGAAGTTCGCTAAGAAAACTTGTTTAAACATCGTAACCCAAAACATGAAATCAGAGTAGTTTAATCATTGCATAAAAATTAAAAAGAAACATGGGCGGTCCTCGGGTTTAGCCTCCCGCTCAGTCCAAGCCAGCTCACTGGTCTTCACCTCTCGTCTCCTCGAAGCCATCCTCACCTGCATCGATCAAGTCTAGTGAGTCTAAAGACTCAACATGTATAAACTGGGCATAACAAGTATTACGTAGTAAAATCACATGAAATCTTTAAAATAGAGCGTACATACTTGAAACTTGAACATGCGTGTAAAAGCTTGAACTTACATACATAAAATAGATATGCCATAACGTGAAACTTTACTAAAACATGCTTGCAACATACATACTTGGACCTACATTAACTTCATTATTTTGCGTAGAGATATGTTTCAAAGCAAGTGACCCATACATAAACACGCCTGATCAGACTAAACCACAGTACTGGCCTAGTAAGGAAAGTCCATCACCACATACATGAGATCCCCGTTCATGCTTTAACGGGTGAATTGGTCCCTGGTCATGCTTTACCACTTTCCAATCCTGATCTAAATCCCGGTCATGCTTTACCATGGTGGAGAGGTCCTCAGCCACGTTCACCGACTTCCAAACCCATACATAATTTGGTCACAAGACATTTAGCATACCTCAAAAACTTAAAAAAAATATTTTCTTTTGCACGTCGAACATATTACTTGGCGTTGAGGGATTCGTTGGATCTCTCCTGGGGCCACTGCTGCACATACTAACACATTGCAAGCTCTTAACTTTAATAACTTAGAGGTAGGTAATAGCGCTCACCACCGAAGTACATAAATAGCTTATGACATTCTAGATCACTCGGGACTTGACCTCGTTAAATAATCGTACTAACCCATTACATCGAACCTCGAACAATCTCTAAAATGATATGTATACATTTCCCAACAATAAAAGACATGAACTCACTATTTGAACTTAAAAATAAGTGGAAACCAAATGTTCTTCCAGCTGGGGACGCGCTCGGGCGATAACATATTACCGCTCGAGCGCCAGGTCTTCTGGAAACCTACACTCGGACAGAAAGAGTGGTGTTCGGGTGGTAAAACATTACCGCTCGGGAGCCGAGTGCACTGGACTCCGCAACTTAGAAGCTTATTTTCTCCAAATTTGATTACACAGACAGTGAACAACGCCTCGAGACTCATCCTAGGACACTATGGCATTGACTCGACTCAACAAAATTTCCCAACGTCTCCAAAACGACGCATCATAAGCAACGCAACAAATCCATGAACACGACACTTGGCGCTAAAACCAATCCTACGACTTCTAATTCGGCCAAGTGCCTAATGACTCGAAACGAAACACCAACAATCATCCAAACATCATTCTCAATATACCTAAACGCAGCACCGATCACACGTAGATCCCCAACGAAGCCTGCAACAATAAAACTTCAAGAACACATCAAGGACATATTTTTCGGAAAACGCAGTTTGAGCAGTCCCACGAAAACGATCATAACTTGTAGAACCCGTAAATCAGTAGACGTATAAGCCATGCATAATTCTAGATTTTTAAAATTTAGTTGACTTCATCGCATGATTATTTTAAATGCATTTGTTTGAAGTTAATTATTTTATTATTTCATTGCAGTGGTTTGATTTTTATCATTTCAGTTATTATAGTGAGGCCGGACTGGAGTTGGAGTTTTGAGATAGAATTTAGGATTTGAGAAATATTTCCAGAAGTTAATTTAGCTAGCAAGTAAGTTAATTTAAGTTAATAAGGAGATTTGGGGATTTATTTATGCAACTTGAGGTGAGTAGAAAATAAGCTCATTTGAGTTACTTAATTAAGGATTTATTCAATAAATTAATTAAGGGATTAGTGAGGCTTTTTAGAGTTATTAATCTAGTAAATAAACAACACTCCACATTCATTTTATTAGTAGATTTTGGCCACCCCTTGGTTACTAGAGGATTCAATTGCCAACTCATCAACTTTGACCATTTCTTTGCATGTAATTAGTAGGATAAATCTAGGATCTTTGGGAGCACCATGTAATTAATTAGTGGACATATCCTAGTCTAGAAACAAGAGAGAAATCGGCCACTATACTCTAGAATCACCCAAGAGATCATTTGATAGCAATTCAAATTCAAAATTCAAATGCATGAAGACTTGGTCTTGATATGATCCTTATATCTTGCACCATCCTCCTCACCCCTCATAACCACTCCATCACACTCCCTCCCCACCGAAATCAGACCCCTTTTCAGTAGAAAAAACGTGAGTAATAGCTAGGGAGAAAGGGAGAAAATCGAGAACTAGAAAGAACAAGAGTAGCGTTCCACTCCTCCGTGCCGCGTCGTCGTCGTTTTGTTCCTTTCACCTCCCATGCATGCAATGTAAGTGGGCTTGTAACATTTACAAAGCACATGGACTTTTATTTAAATGTCTCAAATACATTTGAGTCCATTTAAAGTTTACTTGATTTTACTCAAGCCCACTAATTCAATAATTATTTCTAATTGGGCTCTACAAGGCCCAATGTTATTTAATTAATCCAACACTTGAGTTAATTTAAATATTTGGACTCTACTAGGCCCACTAGTATTTAATTAATTCAACACTTGAATTAATTTAATTTAGCCCATAATGATGTTTATGAAAATCACAATTTTCAAATACATTATTTATTTGGCAAACTTTTAATTTAGGAACACTTCCATAAATTAAAAGTTGCATTTCCCTCATAGAAGACATACTTCTATTTTTTCTCAAGCTTATAAACTCCTTTATAATCCGTTCAACACATTAAACTATTTTACTTCTCAACGGGATCGAGAAAGCTAGTACTTGTGTGGCCCTCAATGGTTCATTGATACAACTAGCCGTGGGTTCACATCTCCATATGATTCGGACTAAACATGTCCTTATACGAGCATACCCCAATTGCTCCATTCTTACTTATCAACTCCTTGATAACAAGAATGTCAGAACTCAAGTCTGATAGTACCCAACCAATCATGTTAAACGCCTAGCAGCATCGCTTACATGATTCCCTAGGTATCAAATGATAGTGCCTGCAAGAACTATTCAATTATGGTTAGCGTACAGTACGGTTCCTTCAACTCATATATCCCGATCGATTCGACAACCATTGGTATATCGAGAGTTGTCAATGAATCGATACTATGTGTCATGTCATAGTTGCATCGATAGTGTAATCTATGAAACCCCTTTCATAATTACCACCATACTCTGATCAGAGATTTCATACTACACATACATGAGAACACATAGAATATCCATACCCGAAGGTAAGCGGTGAATCCCCGACTACAATGCATCGACTCCTATATGTTTCGACAAAACACCCAACCTTGCCACCTGATGACTCCTTGAGAGTCGGTAAACAAGTCAAAGTGCAATGCTAGCACATAGAGTCTCAATGTTGTCCCGGGTCATAAGGACTAATGGTGTACAACCATAAACTAGGACGTTTCCACTCGATAAGTGAGAACCACTTGGAAAGTCCTTTATGGAGGGTTGTTCAGTGCACTCTACAAGGAGCACCTATCTGCATGCTCAAACATCACAATGTCCCCTACCAATGAAACATGGTACTCACATCGCAGATACAAGTCTAGAACTCGAGCAGCCTATATCCTTCTTAGCGGCGGATGAATCGACTAGGAACTGTTTAGAATATACAGTATTCCAAATATGAGTTTCATGATACTCATCATATGAGCATCTCATATTCTTTCTACTATTTGTATATTCAAGGACTTTATCTATGCAACTAGCATGGGTATACAGATAAAGATGTGCCAAAATAGTAATTTCAAATATTATTAAAATAAAGATCGTTTATACATAGAGTTTCATTGTGAACACTTGGCCAACACTTGGCTCGACGGGCACCTACTCTAACAATCTCCCACTTGCACTAGAGCCAACTACCCATATGCTTCAAACCCATCCATTCGCGATGCTACTCGAATAATGGTCCAGGTAAAGGCTTAGTTAGTGGATCAGCAACATTATCTGCGGAGCCGAATTTGTCAATCGAGACTTCTTCTCTTTCCACAATCTCTTGGAGGATGTGGTACTTTCTCAATACATGTTTGGACTTCTGATGAGACCTTGGCTCCTTTGCTTGAGCTATAGCTCCCGTGTTGTCACACAACACCGGGACAGGAGCAACTCCATAGGAACGACGTCCAACTCTTCGACGAAATTCCTTATCCAAACAGCCTCCTTTGCTGCATCTGATGCAGCAATGTATTCGGCCTCAGTGGTGGAATCCGCAGTACTGTCTTGCATGGAACTCTTCCAAGAGACAGCAACACCATTGAGCATGAATACGAACCTAGAGTTTGACTTCGAGTCATCGATATCACTTTGGAAGCTAGAGTCGGTATAGCCTTCCAATTTCAGTTCCCCACCCCCATAGACCAAGAACAACTTATTGGTCCTTCTCAAATACTTGAGGATGTCTTTCACAGTTTTCCAATGTGGAAGACCATGGTTCGATTGATATCTACTCACTACACTTAGTGCGAAAGCCACGTCAGGACGTGTAGATATCATCCCATACATGATGCTACCAATCGCAGATGCATATGGAATGCGTGTCATTGCCGCTATCTCTGCATCAGTCTTGGGAGACATAGACTTGGATAGGGACACGCCATGACACATTGGTAGATGTCCTCTCTTGGACTCATCCATCGAGAACGCTTCACGATGGTATCAATGTATGTGGACTGGGTGAGACCAAGCAATCTTCTCGATCTATCTCTATAGATCTGTATTTCCAATACAAAATATGCTTTACCCAAGTCCTGCATCGAGAACTTACTCGCTAACCATATTTTAGTTGATTGCAACATTCCTACATCATTCCCAATGAGTAGAATGTCATCAACATACAGCACCTGGAATGTCACAGCACTCCCACTGACCTTCTTATACACACAAGGTTCCTCAGGATTGTTAGTAAAACCAAACTCTTTGATTGTACTGTCGAATCTAAGGTTCCAACTCCTAGATGCCTGCTTTAGACCATAAATAGATCTTTGAAGTTTGCATACCATATGCTCACTTCCGACAGATGTAAACCCTTTAGGTTGAGACATGTAAATCTCTTCCTTAATATCCCCATTAAGAAAGGCTGTCTTGACATCCATCTGCCATATCTCATAGTCATACCATGCAGCTATGACTAGCAATATCCTTATCGACTTGAACATTGACACTGGAGAAAAGATTTCCTCAAAGTCAACTCCTTGTCTTTGAGTATATCCTTTTGCTACCAATCGCGCCTTTAAGGTCAATACCTTCCCATCCGCCCCAAGTTTCCTCTTGTAAATCCATTTACACCCTATGGGAACAATTCCCTCAGATGGATCTACGAGATTCCACACTTGGTTCGAATGCATGGAATTCATCTCAGATTCCATTGCTTCAAGCCACTTGGATGAATCGGCATCAGATAACGCTTCCTTGAAGGTCCTTGGATCACATCCATGGTTAGGCTCATCATGGCCCTCTTCAAGAAGCAGACCATACCTCATAGGTGGTCTCGAGACTCTCTCGGATCTTCTAGGAGCTTGTAAATCCTCTCTTGGCTCTTCGGGTGTGGGTTCTATAATTGTGGGTGTATCTCGAACCTCTTCGAGTTCTATCATCTCCCCTTTTCTATCCAATAGAAATTCCTTTTCCAAAAAGGTTGCATTCCTAGAAACAAACACTTTTGTTTCTTGGGGATGATAGAAGTAGTATCCAACCAAATTCTTTAGATATCCCACAAAGTAACATAAAATGGATCGACTATCCAATTTATCTCCCACTACCAGCTTCACATAAGCAGGGCACCCCCATATTCTAAGATAAGAATATTTGGGTGGCTTACCCATCCATATCTCATATGGTGTCTTATCAACTGCCTTTGTATGGACATTGTTCAACAACAGTGCCGCAGTCTCAAGCGCATATCCCCAAAAGGATGGCGGCAACTCCGTGAACCCCATCATAGACCGAACCATGTCCATCAAAGTCCGGTTACGACGCTCCGAAACACCATTCAACTGCGGTGTAGCGGGCGAAGTCCACTGTGAGAGAATCCCATTCTCCCTAAGATACTCTTGGAACTCGGCACTCAAGTACTCACCACCTCGATCCGATCGAAGTGTCTTGATGCTTCGTCCCAACTGTTTCTCTACTTCACTTCTGAATTCTTTGAACCTTTCAAAGGCTTCAGACTTGTATTTCATCAAATACACATACCCGTACCTCGAAAAGTCATCGGTAAAAGGTGATGAAGTAGGCATGTCCATGCTTAGTGGTGATGCTAAACGGACCGCACACATCAGTATGGATCAAATCCAATAACCCTTTGGCTCGCTCCACGTGGCCCTTAAAGGGAATTTCGGTCATCTTTCCTTTTAGACAGGATTCACAAGTAGTGAGAGCATTAATATCAGACATATCAAACATGCCAACTCCCACTAGCTTGTTCATCCTTCTTAGGAAAATATGTCCTAATCGAACATGCCATAATTATGCCGAATTTAGAGTATCTAGTTTTCGCTTGTTTTTTGTTGTTATTGCTTGGACATTGCTTAGTGGAATATCTTTCAATTTTAAGATAGAGATCGTTTTCAAGTTCTCCAGTACCAATTAAATATTTATTCTTGTAAATGTTGCAAACACCTTGGCTAAATAAACAAGAATATCCATCTTTATCAAGCATAGAAATGGAAACAATGTTTTTCACCAAATCAGGTACAAACAAAACATCTCAACTTAAAATCATTGTTCAACAATAAGTAAACATCTCCCACGGCCTTGGCAGCAACTCTTGCTCCATTGACCAACCTCAAGAAGGTCTCACCTTCTCTAAGTCTCCTATTTTTTCTCATCATCTGTAAATCATTACAGAGATGTGAACCACAGCCAGTATCCAATACCCAAGAAGTAGAGTTAATTGAAATGTTTACTTCAATATAGAATATACCGTTTTCAGAACTCTTCTGGGCAAGATATTCTCTATAGTTACGTCTCCAATGTCCAGGCCTTTTGCAGTGATGACAAGTATCAGCAGTCTTGTCAGCCTTTACTAGTGTGGCTGCCACAACGGGATTCGGAGCTTGCCTCTTCAAGGGCAGGTTCTTCTTGTAACATTGGAAAGAACACTTATTTCCCTTCCCACGTAGATCAATCTTCGTACCACATAAAGAACCCACATAAAGAACTGATTTCTCATCATTCATAGAAGCCTGCATATAACACTTGGCTTTCAAGTCATGGTCACACCATTCCTTGTAAGTCTGCAATTCCTCAGGAGTGCAGTCAGTCAAAGCCTCAATAGGGGGCGACTCAGTAAGTGTATGCGCTATCCTTTCCGAATTCAAGATAATTTTCAGATTTCTTAGCCAATTGAGGTAATTAGGTCTGGTTAATACGTGTTTGTCGAGTATTACAGATAGCGGATTGCGAATCGAAGACATTGTCAAAAATTATTGAAAAGTAAACAGATAAATGTTAATGACTATTTTAAAATATTTAGTAAGATATAAAGTATGGACTTTTACTTTATAAATGTTTACTTCCACTGTTTTGACATCTTTCACTACCCTCTAGTGAAAACGGGAAACTCCTTTCCTCAGTTGGTACGCAAGGTCCAATTAGCGAATTATGATCCCGAATAATATCAGCCAATCACAATCCCTAAAAGGTAGTTTCCAATTGCATCACCATGCAACCCTTTACGTAAACTTTTGTCTCACGTTTGATTAGGACCCAATAATATGACGTCGTTCATCTTCACGTGTCAAGCCTTACCTATCGATGTTGAACATTAATGGACGGTCGCCATGAGTTCCCCCAATAATATGAGCCGAAATCATGGGAGTTCCACGTAGTTCACATCACCATGTCAATGGATGTCACAGCTTTCCGGCACCCAGGACTCCCCCAATAATATGAGCCGAGCCCCGAGCACGGGTAGCGTTCATCATGCACCCATTGTCGATGGAAGACATGGAAATTATAAACAAATTTATAATTCCCCTTTTCGGGCTTGATATTAATTTTGAATCTTATTCAAAATGAGGGTTTTTAATTTTGAAAGATCTCATCATTAATTTTAGATAAAAGCTCACCATGTTTGATCGTATGTTTGCCGAATTCATGCAACTTTGTTATTATCATAATAATAACGCACATACTCATTATTTATAACATATCATGCATATATTATAAACAGTAAACAAAACAAGGATGATCAATCGCCCCAAAACTAATGGCCCGTGTGAGCTAAACACGGACCTAGGTCCAATCCTAGGGAAATGCATGGGATGCAAATGCAACTATTACATTAGCTTCCAATATTTACATGTCTTCGATCTTCATAATCATCATGGCCACCATCTTCCAATCTTGATCATCCACTATACTAATATTTACAAATAAATATCCGTGGCAAATAGGGATACATCTCATGGGGGTGGGACCGGGCCATAAACCAAGCCCACTTTATAAATTGATAATTATTACAATCATTCAACACAAAATATCCTAGCATACACCTAGCAAATTGGGCTTGGGCTTTTGATCATCCTTCATGCATAATATCACATATCAAACACCATCAATTAATTATCACAATAATTAATTGATCCAATATTATATATCTTGATCCAATCACTAACCGCCACGATTATAAACTAAATTAACAAAGTATACAAACACCTTTGTCTACTTTCTAATTAATTTATTTATAACCGAATTTACTGCAAATCACAATTTACTATAAATAATTAAAGTCCAACTTCAATTATTTATTTCATCAGAAAATATTTGCAACTTTTGTAAATTTAAACTTAAGGGCCCAAAAAATCATTTTTCACCAAAAACATTTTGGCCCATTTAAATTTCACAAATATGTTAGCCATCCAATTGCCCAACAACTCAAGGCCCATGACACTTTGATATTTCAAAACACCTTTTGAAAACCCTAGTCGTCACCGCCGACGCCGGAGCTCCGTCGCCTGATTCCGGCCAACATGCAAAAATTTTTTTTTATTTTTGAGGGGGACATTCGGTTAATTAATTCAACACTTGAATTAATTTAATTTAGTCCATAATAATATTTATGAAAATCACAATTTTCAAATACATTATTTATTTGGCCAACTTAAGAACACTTCCATAAATTAAAAGTTACATTTCCCTCATAGAAGTCATACTTCTATTTATCCTCAAGCTTATAAACTTCTTTATAAGCCGTTCAACACATTGACCTATTTTACTTCTCAACGGGATCTAGAAAGCTAGTACTTGTGTGGACCTCAATGGTTCATTGATACAACTAGCCGTGGGTTCACATCTCCATGTAATTCGGACTAAACATGTCCTTATACGAGCATACCCCAATTGCTCCATTCTTACTTATCAACTCCTTGATAACAAGAATGTCAGAACTCAAGCCTGATACTACCCAACCAATCATGTTAAACGCCTAGCAGCATCGCTTACATGATTCCCTAGGTATCAAATGATAGTGCCTGCAAGAACCATTCAATTATGGTTAGCGTACAGTACGGTCCCTTCAACTCATATATCCCGACCGATTCGACAACCATTAGTATATCGAGAGTTGTCAATGAATCGATACTATGTGTCATGTCGTAGTTGCATCGATGGTGTAATCTATGAAACCCCTTTCATAATTACCACCATACTCTGATCAGAGATTTAATACTACACATACATGAGAACACATAGGATATCCATACCCGAAGGTAAGCGGTGAATCCCCGACTACAATGCATCGACTCCTATATGTTTCGACAAAACACCCAACCTTGCCACCTGATGAACCCTTGAGAGTCGGTAAACAAGTCAAAGTGCAATTCTAGCACATAGAGTCTCAATGTTGTCCCGGGTCATAAGGACTAATGGTGTACAACCATAAACTAGGACGTTTTCACTCGATAAGTGAGAACCACTTGGAAAGTCTTTTATGGAGGGTTGTTTAGTGCACTCTACAAGGAGCACCTATCTGCATGCTCGGACGTCACAATGTCCCCTACCAATGAAACATGGTACTAACATCGCAGATACTAGTCTCGAATTCGAGCGGCCTATATCCTTCTTAGCGGCGGCTGAATCGATTAGAAACTGTTTAGAATGTACAGTATTCCAAATATGAGTTTCATGATACTCATCATATGAGCATCTCATATTCTTTCTACTATTTGTATATTCAAGGGCTTTATCTATGCAACTAGCATGGGTATACAGATAAAGATGTGTCAAAATAGTAATTTCAAATATTATTAAAATAAAGATCGTTTATACATAGAGTTTCATTGTGAACACTCGGCCAACACTTGGCTCGACGGGCACCTACTCTAATATAAGGATAAAACATGAGTTATTGGAATACCAAAGAACCACATTGATAGTTCCTTTAAGATATTTAAGGATTCGTTTAGTTGCAGTGTAAAGGGATTGCTTGGGAGCAACATGGAATCTAGCACAAAGACACACTGCAAACATGATATCCAATCGACTAGCAGTTAGATATACAATGATCCAATGAGACCGGGATACATTGTTACCTCGACCGGAGCTTCCCTTTCATCTTTATATAACTTGAATAATTCAGTCATAGGGGTCGAAGCAACAAAGTAGTTGTCCATTCCAAACTTCTCGATGAGCTCTTTTATTAGGATCGATTAGGGGGATAATCGTTGAGCTACAATAGCTCTGTCTTGAAATATTGAACACTGATGAATTAAATCGAGTTTGGTTTAAAAATCAAGCAGAAAATACTCGAAATAATCCTTCGAAAAAATCGATTAAATATTTTGTAAACCATTTAAAATATATGCAAGTTGAATGAGTAAAAATATTTTGGTTTAAGCATTTTATCAAACACTTGGTATGCAATATTTTGGTATTTGAAGAACGCATAAAATGCTTCAACAATGCATCCTTAGAACAATGGAAATGAAAAGTAAATGCAATAAACAAATAGACACAAATTTGTTTATGGATGTTCGGAGACTTCAAATGTTCCTACGTCAACCCTTCTTCCCTTTGGGAAGGATTCACTAGAAGAATTTGATTTATACAACTCTTTGTACAAACCCACTCAGCTAGGACTTACCCACTGCCAAAACTGAACTCCTAGCACTCAAGATTGTAGGCAGCACCTCACAATCAGTATATTGTTTAATGTCTCATGTGCAAAGACTACAAACACATTGTTTTACGTCTTTGTGTGAAGACTCACTCAACTAAATTTTGAAGTTCAACTCTCTTGTATATGTGTGAGTGATTGTGTGTGAGGAATTTATCATTTACAGTGTACATCTCAAATGTATCCTCACACAAGGGCTTGTGCTCATGTGTTAATTTGTTTAATTTAATTCCAGTTAATTTATCACATCTCACTTGAATTTGATTAGTCTAAATTAGGAAAAATAATTCATATTCTAGTATTTAAACATCGATCTCTGTGGGTACGCTACCTTGACTCATCATCCAATTACTATTACTTGACCTAGTCCGCTTGCTAGATTTATTCCCAACCGAAATTGTCGGTTATCGGCAAAATTAAAAAGAATATGAGTTGTTTATTCCTCAAATCAATTTAAATATAATAATGAAGACATTAAGTGCTAGCGGTCGGATAAAGTCACGACTTTTACAAATAATTCAACTGTGTTGATCAAAGATTTATGTAATGACTGGACAATTTTTTTATCAAGCTTGGCACATTTTTTTCATTACAATGCAATGAAATGTCAAAGAATATTATTCCTAAACATATGCACTAAAATAAATCTACCAAACCAAGAATATTTCTAAAGTAAGAAAAATTAGCGGTAGCAGTTTCATTAAAATATTTACTGCCCGTTGGTCGGTTGAGATGTATTTTAGTGAAATCTCCTTCTTCATAACACGATCTCATATAAAGTGATGTCTTATATCAATATGCTTTGTTCTAGAATACATAACGAGATTTTATTTTATGGCAATAGCACATGTGTTATCACAGAAGATAAGAGCCTCACTTGACCAGATCCCATAGGCTCTGAGCTAATGTAGAATCCATAGGATTTATGCACAAAAACCTCCAGCTGCGACATATTTTGCTTCAGCTATTGAAGTGTCTATTGATGTCTGCTTCTTGTTGAACCAAAATATCAGTTTATCTCCAAGAAATTACCATTATCCACATGTGCTTTTTCCGTCAATCTTGCAACTTTCATAATCTGCATCATAATATCCAATAAGGATAAAACTTGAGTTATTGGAATACCAAAAAACCACATTGATAGTTCCTTTAAGATATTTAAGGATTCGTTTAGTTGCAGTGTAAAGGGATTGCTTGGGAGCAACATGGAATCTAGCACAAAGACACACTGCAAACATGATATCCAGTCGACTAGCAGTTAGATATACAATGATCCAATGAGACCGGGATACATTGTTACCTCGACCGGAACTCCCCTTTCATCTTTATATAACTTGACTAATTCAGTCATAGGGGTCGAACAACAAAATAGTTGTCCATTCCAAACTTCTCGATGAGCTCTTTTGTTAGGATCGATTAGGGGGATAATCGTTGAGCTACAATAGCTCGGTTCTTGAAATATTGAATATCGATAAATTAAATCGAGTTTGGTTTAAAAACCAAGAAAAAAATACTCGAAATAATCCTTCGTAGAAATCGATTAAATATTTTGTAAACCATTTAAAATATATGCAAGTTGAATGAGTAAAAATATTTTGGTTGAAGCATTTAATCAAACACTTGGTATGCAATATTTTGGTATTTGAAGAACACATAAAATGCTTCAACAATGCATCCTTAGAACAATGGAAATGAAAAGTAAATGCAATAAACAAATAGACACAAATTTGTTTATGGATGTTCGGAGACTTCAAATGCTCCTACGTCAACCCTTGTTCCCTTGGGAAGGATTCACTAAAAAAATTTGATTTATACAACTCTTTGTACAAACCCACTCAGCTAGGACTTACCCACTGCCTAAACTGAACTCCTAGCACTTAAGATTGTAGGCTGCACCTCACAATCAGTATATTGTTTAATGTCTCATATGCAAAGACTACAAACACATTGTTTTACGTCTTTGTGTGAAGACTCACTCAACTAAACTTTGAAGTTCAACTCTCTTGTATATGTGTGAGTGATTGTGTGTGAGAAATTTATCCTTTACAGTGTACATCTCAAATGTATCCTCACACAAAGGCTTGTGCTCTCAACTAACTGATTTCTTAATGCTAAATGCCCATGCTTTGAATCCTCTTCAAAAAATTTTGTTTGATCTTCAAGATGTTTTTATTTATAAGCTCCAACAATGATATATACGTTAGACACAAGAATATGACCGTTTGGAAAGCTTCTGTACTATTTCTGAAATTGCAACGGTCAAATTCGTCTTGCTGGGCATTTTCCCGACTGGTCAACTGGTCAACTCTGGTCAACTCAACTGGTCGTTCAGTTCAACTGGTCAGCAGCTGGTTCGGTTCAGTACAGTTTCTCAGCTGTTGGATCGGTTCAGTTCAGCTGGTTCAGTTGGTCTAGTTCAGTTCAACTTGTTCGGTACAGTTCAGCTGGTCTGGTTCAACTGGTCTTCATCTGGTCTGGATTAGTTCAGTTGGTTCAGTTCAACTGATCTGGTTCAACTGGTCTTCAGCTGGTCTGGTTCAGTTCAACTGGTTCGGTTCAGTTCAGTTTCAGCTGGTGTGCTGAAATCAGCCTAGCTGATTTCAGTTTGTGCAAAACCAGTAACTTCATCGTCATTTATCAGCATCTTAAGCTTCGATTCAGACTTTGACTTCTCAGGATGATTTGTAGATCATTGTCTTATCTTTCCAACTCATACTGAATCGTTTCATTTCGATAATCGAGCTAAGAGATATGACCAAAATACCGCAACTGCTCATACCCAACTGATTGCTGTTTTCGTGCAATCAGTTCGGTATTTCAGCGATCCGTTAGACCATGATAACATCTTAATTTGCCAACTAACATGAAACATGACTTGTTCCAAATTGAGTTTTCTAATCAGGAAAGTTTGCGGATTGTCATTTGGATTATCCATCTTGGAGATATCATCAAAACACCAAAGCTCGCCAGAAATTCAGTTTTTGCAGAATTCGGTTTCAGTTTGCTTTTTGTGTTAACAACTTCACACTTGAGTAAATATATTAGAAACACAATAACAAGTTTTGTTAACATCAAAATCAAGATTGCAAACTTGAAAAGTTCCAACAATCTCCCCCTTTTGATGATCACAAAACTTGGATAAACAATCAACTCAACTAACATATTTCTCCCCCTTTTTGTGTGAATCAAAAAGTCATATTTTCAAAACATTTTAAACGAAATTTTCTCCCCCTCAATATTTAAAAATAATCTACTCATTAAAATTATAATGAGTTCTCCCCCTATATTTTTGAAATTTTGAAAATTATAAAAGAAGAGGGATAACTAACCAATTTTCTCCATGGCTCATTTTCTGCTGCAGCACCTATGCTCTATCTTCAACAAACAAAATGTATTTTCTCGTGCATAATTAGGCTGAAATTTTATACTGTTGTAAACCTTTATGAGTCTACTTTGCAACACAAAAAGCGGTTTGTCGTTTGGACACTCGAGCAAGGAGATATGCCATTTTTCCTACAGTCGCTGCAAGTTGCACGAAAATTCAGTTTTGCATATATATGTTTAAAAAATCTGAAATTTTCGAATTTTAAACATCAAAATCAATTTCAATGTTCTTTCAAGAACAACCCGCTTTGATACCAATTGTTAGGATCGATTAGGGGGTAATCGTTGAGCTACAATAGCTCGGTTCTTGAAATATTAAACACCGATGAATTAAATCGAGTTTGGTTTAAAAACAAAGCGGAAAATACTCGAAATAATCCTTCGTAGAAACCGATTAAATATTTTGTAAACCATTTAAAATATATGCAAGTTGAATGAGTAAAAATATTTTGGTTGAAGCACTTTATCAAACACTTGGTATGCAATATTTTGGTATTTGAAGAACACATAAAATGCTTCAACAGTGCATCCTTAGAACAATGGAAATGAAAAGTAAATACAATAAACAAATAGACACAAATTTGTTTATGGATGTTCGGAGACTTCAAATGCTCCTACGTCACCCCTTCTTCCCCTTGGGAAGGATTCACTAGAAGACTTTGATTTATACAACTCTTTGTACAAACTCACTCAGCTAGGACTTACCCACTGCCTAAACTGAATTCCTAGCACTCAAGATTGTAGGCAGCACCTCACAATCAGCATATTGTTTAATGTCTCATATGCAAAGACTACAAACACATTGTTCTACATCTTTGTGTGAAGACTCACTCAACTAAAATTTTGAAGTTCAACTCTCTTATATATATGTGAGTGATTGTGTGCGAGGAATTTATCCTTTACAGTGTACATCTCAAATGTATCCTCACACAAGGGCTTGTGTGCTCTCAACTAGCTGATTTCTTCATGCTAACTGCCCATGCTTTGAATCCTCTTCAGAAAGCCTTTTTTTATCTTCAAGATGTATTTATAAACGCAAACAATGATATATACGTTAGACACAAGAATATGACCGTTTGGAAAGTTTCTGTACTGTTTCTGAAATTACAACGGTCAAATTCGTCTTGCTGGGCATTTTCCCGATTGGTCAACTGGTCAACTCTGGTAAACTCAACTGGTCGTTCAGTTCAACTGGTCAGCAGCTGGTTCTGTTCAGTTCAGTTGGTCAGCTGCTGGTTCGGTTCAGTTCAGTTCAGCTGGTTCAGTTGGTCTGGTTCAGTTCAACTGGTTCGGTTCAGTTCAGATGATCTGGTTCAACTGTTCTGGTTCAGTTCAATTGGTTCAATTCAACTGATCTGGTTCAACTGGTCTTCAGCTGGTCTGATTCAGTTCAACTGGTTCGGTTCAGTTCAGTTTCAGCCGGTGTGCTGAAATCAGCCTAGCTGATTTCTGTTTGTGCAGAACCAGTAACTTCATCGTCATTTATCAACATCTTAAGCTTCGATTCAGACTTTGACTTCTGAAGATGATTTGTATATCATCGTCTTATCTTTCCAACGCATATTGAATTATTTAATTTTGATAACCGAGCTGAGAGATATGACAAAAATACCGCAATTGCTCATACCCAATTGATAGCTGTTTTCGTGCAATCAGTTCGGTAATTCAGCGATCAGTTAGACCATGATAACATCCGAATTTGCCAAACTGACATGAAACACGACTTGTTCCAAATTGAGGTTTCTGATCACTAAAGTTGGCGGATTGTCATTTGGAACATCCAGCTTGGAGATATCATCAAAACACCAAAGCTCGCCAGAAATTCAGTTTGTGCAGAATTCGGTTTCAGTTTGCTTCTTGTGTTAACAACTTCACACTTGAGTAAATATGTTAGATACACAATAACAAGTTTTGTTAACATCAAAATCAAGATTGCGAACTTGAAAGGTTCCAACATCTTTGGTGTACTTAGATTGATTGACGAAGATGTCTTCGTCAAGTTGTTTGACTTGCAATCCAAGGAAAAATGTAAACTCACCCATCATGTTCATCTCAAATTTTTTCCTGCGTAAGCTTAGAGAATATCTCACATAATTTGGGGTTAATAGAGCTGAATATAATGTCAACATATATTTGCAACAACAAGATACGATCTCCCTTGGTGAATTTGAACAAGGTCTTATCGATCATTCCTATCAAAAAATCGTTATCAATGATCAGAGACTTATAGAAATATTACACAAATATATCGAGAGTGATCATCCATTATCGCTATAGTATACCTCTCTAAAGTATACATAATTCCTCCTATGCTCTCCACTAGTATAGGGCTAAATAGGTCCATATGTAGTTAATCGTAGCAATTGGTGGAAGAGTTACACCTTTTATTTTTGAAAGTAGATCTCACTTGCTTGCCCAATTAGCATGCGGTGCAGATCTTACTTTTTAGTAAAAAATTTTTGGGCAGACCAGCCACCAAATCTTGTTTACTCAGATTGGAAATTGATTTGAAATTTAATTGATTTAGCCATTTGTGCCACAACCAATGCTTATCACTATTTTGAGCAACAAAACAGGTAGGGGTTGGAAGTTGACCATCTTTCCAACTTATTCTAGAGGTATTTTGTTCTCTTAGTCCGGTTAGCATAATATCACCATTATGATGTTGCGCTTGTGGGTTGTGTTGTGGATTATGTTGGTGGTCATTGGGGCAACGATGTTTGTTGCGTGGTGGGCTTGGTGACAATTTCAGAAGATATTTTCTTTCAAGGTGAGCCCATGTCACGATCAAAATTATCTTCTGCACAAAGCTTGACAAATATTATACATAATCCCAAAAAAAAAATTCTAAAATAAAACACAAATAAAATTAAAAAAACAAAAAAACATTTGGGTTGCCTCCCAAGAGCGTTTGATTTTTAGTCTTCAGCTTGACTCTCAGAAGCACTTATTAAAGAACGGTTGACGCCCAATGTAAGTGTCATATGATACCACGTGTCTAGGTTCCATGTGCCTCTCAAATTTAGCTTGATGTATACAATTTAAACTCGTCTCCTCAATAAAATGTGACTTTAAATAATAGCCATGAGATGATATTTTTAGATTAGATGCCCTGTAAGTCAACTGTTGGCTAGAGAATTTATTGACTCATTTGTAATAAGCAATCTTTATTTTAATATAATTCATTATTTCATGGTTTGTTGTTTCTTTATCTGTATACCCATGTGAACAATATATATAAAGACCTTGATTATACTTTAATACAAATGAATCGTAATTCGATGTTGAAACTCATGTGTAAACACTGTATGATCTAAATACGTTCATAGTCGATTCAGCCACCTAAAACGTGGATAAAGGTCGTTTGAGCTCGAGACTAGCATCTGTGATGTTGTGTACCGCGTTTCTTGATAAGGGCATAGAGATGTCCAAACATGCAGATGGGCAGTCATATGATGATTATACCGAACTACCCTCCCTCGGACTTTTCAAGTGGTTATCATTCATCGAGAGGATACGTCTGTGGTTATGATTGTACATCATTAGTTCTTACGACCCATGATAACATTGAGGCTCTATATGCTAGGGCTGTGCTTCGACTCATTTACCGACCCCAGGAGGGTCATCAGGTGGCGAGATTGTGAACAGTTGCAACACATGTAGGAGCCAGTGCATTGTAGTCGGAAATTCACCGCTCACCTACAGGTGTGGATATCCTATGTGATCTGATAAAATAATAGTGCATGGAATCTCTGGCCAGAGTATGAGATGTACGTTAGAGAAGGAGTTCTCCAATTGCACATGCGATGACACTATTTATTCTCAAATATGTGTCACATAGTTATAGAATTATTATGCAACCCTCGATGAACCAATGGTTGCAGATTCGATTGAGATATATGAGATGAAGGGACTGTACTGTACGTTAATCATAACCGACTGGTTCTTGCAGACACTATCAGTGATACCTAGGGAATCATATGGCGATGCTACTAGACGCTCTTACCACGATTCGATGGGTTTAATCATAAATATGATTTCTGACATTCTCATGATCAATTGTTGGTACATAGAATGTGGCAAATTAAGGTAAGCCCGAATAAAAGATTATGTCCTGAATCACAAAGAGTTGTGAACCCACGGCTAGTTGTATCCCTGAATCATTGAGGGTCACACAAGCACTGAATCATTTGTTCCCGTGGAGAGAATAAATTCAAGAAGTTGAATATATATTATGATATAGTAAATTCAAGGAGTTGAATTTATGATAATTAAATTTTGAGAAAAATAAATTCAAGGAGTTGAATTTGTGAGATAGTAAATTCAAGAAATTGAATTTATGAATTTATAAAAAATTTGGGAATAAATTCAAGTAGTTGAATTTATAAATTTTGAGAATTTAATTTATTAAACTCAAAAGTTGAGTTTATTAAACATTAAATTAAACATAGTGGGAAGTATGTTTACTAGGCTTGTAGGAGTGCAAGTTCAACATACTAAATAATTAAAGTTCTTAATGGACTTTGACTAATTAATTAAATTAGTTGGACTAGTCCAATTAATTAATTAAGCTCATTAATGTTAATTAAGAGGCCCAAATGTTATGTTATGGTAATTAGGTCATGGAGGTTTTATTTTAAATATGAGACTTAAACCATAGCCTCTACTAATTTTATTGTGAGATTTTCGAAAATCACAACCATAAATCCTCCAAATATTTTCAGGGATTCGAGATTGGATAATATATTGCTTGCATTTTAGAATCTTCAATTAACTTAATTAATGAGATTGAATAAGTAAATTAAGGATTAGAAATATAATAATAAGATTTTGAATCTTATTTTACGTAAAGGTGCATCAAAAAGGTTTTTACAACAATTCAATTTTTGTCTCTTCCCAATTTCGAAGATGCTCTCAAAAATCCCTTCTCAAAACAAGAAAAATTTGGCCACTCCAAGTTTGAGAGTTGTGCCGGTTTTTAGTTTTCTATCTTTACAAAAAATATCTTCTATTTTTTTAGTGCAATTTAGAAGAGAAATAAATATTCCAATCGTGGACCTGATTCGGAGATCAAAGAAAGTTCGTAGGGAAATTCAACAAGAGCTATATCCGTCAAAATCGGAATAGTTGGAGCCAAGTGAATTAATTCACCAAAGGTATATTACTAAACATCCTTTGAATGTTTATGTTTGTTAAACCATACGAGTGTTCAAACAAATATTTTGATTGTCAAAATAAAATAAAAATTTTAAAACTTCCGCTGCGTTGGGGCACGAGAAAACAGAGATCCAACAGAGAATATAAATGTTGGCTCTTGAAGAACAAAATCTTTTGAAATCGGCGATTGAGAAATATAAGGATCTCATAGATGTGTGTATGATAATACTATCGATGAGCTCAAATCGATAGTCTCAAGAGCTTGTTCTGAACTTCATTGGTAGCTCATTTTCGTATGATATTTCTTCCAAAACTATTTCAAATTGAGGCTCAATAGTTTCCTCATTCAATGCCGCGTGCTTGTTTACCCTATGATTCAGTCGACTTATGATTAATTCAAGGCTATCTCCCTCATTTTTTTATGCTCGAAAGGTCGGTCTGTAAAATCAGGGTGGCTAATTTCTGGGAGGTTTGGTGGTTCCAACTCTGTAGTGAAGGATGCCGATACTGGTGGTAGTCAAAGTCTGCCATATCATCAAACAAATATATCACACAATCTTCATCTTCTCTAAGTAGTGGACTACCGGTTGTCAATGCTTCATTAAATATTTTCTTCGTGTCACCGCTTCCAAACCTTTATGGAAAATTCAAATAAGAATATAGTTAGAAAAATCATGATTCCTAAATGTTGTTGCTAAATTATTGAATCTCCACATAATGCGTAGAATGACTCTTCGTTTTGTTGGACAAAACTTTTGAATAATGGTCGATGAAACATCTCGAAATATTTCACAACAAAAATTCTCAAATTCTTCTTCTCTTGATGAATCACCTTTACGAGAAGAACGAGGCATTAAAAAGAAAAAGAAAAATAACAAAACTCGAAAAAAAATAACCTTGCACCGTTCCCCGGCAACTGCGCCAAAATTTAATGTGTTGTCATTGAGCCACCAAACTTAAATTCCCGATCTCTAAGAAAAATGAGTGTAATTGTGAGTAAGGTCGAATTCACAGGGAAAAATGGATGATTTCTTTCGAGGAAAAACAATTAAAAAGATGGATTTTTTGGTAAAAACTAATTAGAATACTAAGATTAAAATTAGCACTCGAGAAGAAATAATAAATCTGAACGAGAATTAAATAACAATGATGAATGATTAACAAAGGAGAAAATTTAATTTTAACAAGTTCTAATTCAAGGGGGTTTGACTATTCGATTGTATTATCTGTCATCTGCTAAAAAATTATTTATTCATTCAGTTCCAAGCAATTAACCTTAAATTATAGGGATAACCGCTAAAATTCTTGTGTTCTCCTAATTTAATTGATTAAAACCAACATCCAGTCAAAACTTATCAGTAATCAACTAGGCACGATAACGTTCTATATTAATTAAAAATATCATTTTTTCTTTGTGAAAACAGTTAATCCTGAAGTCTAACAACCGGATAGCTGCAGTTGATAAATCATGTTTTGTCGATTTATTTAGATCAAATATGCTATGATAGCAAACACACCTAATCTATCGCTACTCACGTATCAATCATTCATGAAGATTACGGATAATTGTATTCATGGATAACAATAGAAAATTATATATCAAATTAAATTTTCAAATTTTTCGACCTGTAACTTTCATATAAAAAAATCATAAATCAACAAATACTTGAACAAACACGAATATTAAATTAAAACGCAAAAACCTCACAGTGATAAAACTGAAATAATAGAAATATCTCTTGAATAAGAAATAAAAACTTAGCCTAGAGTTGTGAAGAAAAGAATGAAAAAGTCTTTGCAGCCTTTTTCTTGTTCTTCACGTTGGAAAGAGATTGAGAGAGTGAGAACCTAAATGTGAGGCCCGGGGCCGAAGAGGGCGGGGGGTGATCGCCGGTGCCATCAGTTGCACGGACAATGAGCGGCTCCTGGCAGGCTTCTAGGTGGAGAGAAAATGAATGAACCGACCCACACGGGAATGAGAGGGATTACGAGACTGTTCAATGTAATGGACTTTACAGTTGAAGAGGGCTTAAAAGATTTGATTTGTACTACTCATATCACGAAGGTGCATATTCTTTTTGGTAGATAATCACATAAGAACTCCAAAGTTAAACGTGCTTGACTTGGGGTAATTTTGGGATGGGTGACCTCATGGGAAGTTTCCTAGGGTGCATGTGAGTGAGGACATAAGCACGCTGGAAAGACACGTCTTGATACAGTGAGGACAGTCGTCGAATCTGGGGCGTTACACTAAAGATACAAACCCAAAAACTAGAATAATACCTAATAATACTAGGAACAGATTATGTCTATCAATGAAGAAACTTGAGTTTTTATGGAATAAAACTCTATCAAATCTTTCGTTATCTCAATAATAAATATCTGCAAAAGTCTTCAATGATTCAGATACCACAATTAAGATTCTAAAATTGACATAACTTTCACAAATTTCAAATTCCTCTGCTTGGAATTCTCACCAGCTTCAGTTTTCACAGGCAGTGGAAAAACAGTCAAAAGTCATACCCGCACCTTGCTCCAGGAATTCTTCTATTTTGCTTCTTCTTTCAAAACTCCATCTTAACAACTTCAAATATGATATAAAAATACTCTTTTAACTCAAATTTGCTCCAGGACCATAAAATTCCCTCATACAACAAAATCACACAAAAGTGTATCAATTAAGCATGTTGGAAGGGAGACAAATGATAATTTGATAACAAAATTACGAACTATTACGATCTTATTAAATGCTTAAGTCAGGGTACAAGAAAAGTTAAGGAGACCACACATTCTTATTCAAGCACTCAGATTCAGGGGGAGTCACAATTGTCCTAGTGTATGTTGATGACATAATTGTGACTGGGAGCGATGAGAGCGCAAAACAGATCTTAAGAAGATGTTTGGCAAATGAGTTTGAAATAATGGAACTTGGAAGATTGAAATACTTTCTTGGGATTGAAGTAGCACATTCCAACAAAGACATCTTTATTTCAGAACATAAATACGCCACTGATTTATTGAAGGAGACCGGGATGTTGACTTGCAAGCCAGCCCAAATTCTAATTGACATCAACCATAAGATTGGAGACTTCACTGAAGATCATGTGGTTGAAAAAGAAATGTATCAATGGCTGGGTAGGCAAACTCGTATATCTATCTCACACACGACCATATATTGCATACACAGTGAGCATTGTGAGCCAATTTATGCATAATCGAAGAAATGGATATTTACAAACAGCTCAAAGAATTTTACACTATCTGAAGACAAGTGCTGACATAAGAGTTTTGTTTGAAAGAAATATTGGATTGAGCATTGAAGCATACAATGATGCTGATTATGCAGGGTAACCTGTGGATAAGAGATCTACTCCAGGATGTTGCACATTTCTTGGAGGAAATCTTGTGACATAGAGAATCAAGAAACAAGTGTAGTGACAAGATCAACTGCAGAATCAAAGTTTAGGGCAATGGCCTTGGGAATATGTGAATTTCTATGGATCAAGATAATTCTTGATGATCTCAATATCAAGCGACAAGAACCTATAAAAATATTGTGCGACAATAAATCTATTATCAATATTTCCATTAATCTGGTGCAACATGATAGAACAAAGCATGTAGAAGTGGATAAACAATTTATAAAAAGAGAAGATTGATAGTGGACTTATTTGTACTCCATATGTTCCTATTAACAGGAAACTTTCTGACGTGCTCACCAAAGGACTCAACACCGCAGCCTTTCAAGACATAATTTGCTAGCTGGGAATGGAATACCCATACCTACCAGCTTGAGGGTTAATGAGATCCTACTATGTGGGCACTACCCTCACTTCATTTCAACGAGTAAGATCTTGCCACACATACAATTTCAAAAAAAAAAAGTGGGTCCTATATATGCATAGGCAAATCTTGGCCATCCATCCTATCATGGGGGCAATGCCCACATGAGTAGGATGAAATAAACCCAGCTTGAGGGGAAGTGTCGGAGATTATGATAAAACCAATTAGAGACGCTAAATTGATTGTCTGTAACTTTAAATTGATGTGTATGTTAGATTAGCATAGATTAGGGGATTGTGTGGATATGAATCCAAAAATTCCAGCTATTTCCTTTCTAGAGCTCTAGCCCTGTAAGTGTATATATACTTTTACAAACGTTTGAGTTCAAATATATAAGATTTTTTTCATTTAACAGAACTCTTCCACTTACCTTATCCAAATTTTTTTCAAGGTCGAGTAAGAATTAGTAGCTCGGTTCATTTTCAACAATCCCCTAGTATAGAAAGTGCATCTTCAGGGGATTTCCAAACCAAATCTTCATAGATATCTAGCTGTTGCCAATACCATGAAAGGGTGTTGAAAAATTCAGTGACAGTTGAATCTCTTTGTCGAAGATCATGGAAAATACTCTTGAGTTCAAAGATTGCAGTGGAATTATTGATGTTGGAGTAGGTCTCTGTTGCTGCATCCCATATCTCCTTTGATGTTCCATAATACATGAAATTTTCTCCTCAGCATAGAATTAATTAACCATGACATCACCCTGTTATTTTTCGGTTTCCATGTTTGGTGTCCTCGATCATCTTCCTTTGGTTGAACTGTTAGAATTTTTCTTAAAAATCATGTTTCTGCACATATATAAACATGATAAAACTATATGCGGAAGCGGATCGAGTGTTACCTCCGGCCATTGAAAATTTTGATTTCTCAGCTTTTCCTCTCGGTTGAAGCCTTCTAAGCACTGCACGCTCTCTTTAGATGGTGTATTTTTCTTATGAGGTGTGTGTGCTTAGGGACCTCAATCGTCTATATTTATAGGCATCTCATACCATCAACGAGAAAATTTAGGAGCATGAATGTTAAAAGAAGATTCGTGTACGTATCTTAATTTTCTTGGCCGTCGCCAAATTCAATTTGTACACGCTACTTCTTTTAATATGTGTCACGTTTTTCTTACATTCTCTCACTTGACACATATATCTCATTTACCATAGGAGAAAATAAAATACATGAATCATGGCGATAGGTCATCTTAAAACGAATATTATCTTCCATGTATTACAATGCATTATGTCTCTCAAATCTGTATAACTTAATGAATAAACACAATGTTTATTCGAGGTCCAACTTTATTGATATTTCTCGAATCACTGAATGTGTGCACAACAACATATATGAGAAAATATCATATCATAGTTTCATTAATTGGTTCTTACAACAAATATTTCATAAAGGAACCAAGTCTCATTCTTTCTGTGTGATCCTTAAATTTAAATGGTGGCATGCCCTTAGTCAAAGGATCCGCAATCATCAATTCAGTGCTAATGTGCTCGATAAGTAACTTCTTATCTTTAACACGTTCTCTTATGGCTAAATACTTAATGTCCATGTGCTTGCTTCGACTACCACTTTTGTTATTTTTAGCCATAAAAACAGCAGCTGAATTGTCACAATATATTCTTAATGGCCTAGATATATAATCCATAATTCTAAGCCCTGAAATGAAACTCTTCAACCATACACCATGTGAGGTTGCCTCAAAACAAGATACGAACTCAGCTTCCATAGTGGAAGTAGCTGTCAATGTCTGCTTTGCACTCCTCCAAGATACAGCTCCACCAGCTAGCATGAAAATATATCCTGAAGTGGATTTTCTTGAATCAATGCAGCCAGCGTAGTCTGAATCAGAGTAGCCAATTACTTCCAAATTCTCAGTTCGTCTGAACATAAGCATATAATATTTGGTCCCTTGAAGGTACCTCATTACTTTCTTTGCAGCTTTCCAATGGTCTAAACCTGGATTACTCTGATATCTTCCCAACATCCCAACAACAAATGCAATGTCAGGTCTAGTGCAAACCTGAGCATACATTAAGCTTCCGACAGCAGAAGCATAAGGAATGTTTTTCATTTGTTTCTGCTCTAGATCATTCTTTGGGCATTGGCTCAAATTGAAACAGGAGCTATACTTGGTGAACAATCTTTCATCCGATATCTCTCTAAAACTTTGTTTATATAGGTTTCTTGAGACAGACCTAGAATACCTCGAATTCTGTCTCTATGTATCTTAATGCCAATGACATAAGATGCATCGCCCATATCCTTCATATCAAAGTTTTTAGAGAGAAATTGTTTCACCTCATATAACAGACTCTTATCATTGGTTGCAAGTAATATATCATCCACATATAGAATAAGGAAACAAAGCTTGCTCCCACTGACCTTCTGGTATATACATTGATCCATGGGGTTCTCAACGAATCCGAATGAAGAGATAACATCATGAAATTTTAAATACCATTGACGGGAAGTTTGTTTCAATCCATATATAGATTTCTTAAGCTTACAAACCAATTGCTCACCATTACTAGAGAAGAATCCTTCAGGTTGTTTCATATAAAGCTCTTCCTCTAGTTCTCCATTGAGAAAAGCAGTTTTCACATCCATTTGTTGTAAATCAAAGTCAAAATATGCAACTAATGCTAGAATGATACGGAGAGAATCTTTCTTAGATACAGGAGAAAAAGTCTCCTTATAATCGATTCCTTCCTGGTGAGTGAATCCTTTAGCAACGAGTCTTGCTTTATATCTTTCAATGTTGCCTAATGAGTCTTTCTTTGTTTTGAAGACCCATTTACATCCAATGGCTTTTACACCATCAGGCAACTGAACAAGATCCCAAACTCCATTAACTAGCATAGAATTCATCTCTTCTTTCATAGCATTAAACCATAGTTTTGACTCATTACAACTCATGGCTTGTGAAAACGTTTCAGGATCATTTTCGGCTCCAATGTTAAAGTCCGATTCTTGTAAATACACAACATAATCACTAGATATTGCTGATCTCCTTATTCTAGTAAATCTCCTTAAATTGTTTGGTTGATCAATAATTTCTTGTTGTTCTTCATTAACAACTTGATCTACTGGATTTTCATCAGCAATTTGTGGAACTTCAGTAACTGGTTGTCTAACACCCATTTGGTCTTGAGGGGTGTGAATAACGACCAATCTGTCATTTGAATAAGAGGGTTGTTCATTAATGTAATCATTCTCAAGAATTATGTCATTTGAATGATCACTCCCACTAATCAAATCATTCTCAAGAAATTTTGCATTTCTTGATTCCACAATTCTAGTGTTGTGAGATGGACAATAGAATCTGTACCCTTTGGATTTTTCGTCATACCCAATGAAATATCCACTTATAGTTCTTGGGTCCAGTTTCTTTTCATGTGGGTTGTAAACTCTTATTTCTGAAGGACAACCCCAAACGCGTTTATGTTGCAAACTCGGTTTCCAACCTTTAAATAACTCAAATGGCGTCTTTGAGACAGCCTTAGTTGGAACTCAGTTTAATATATACACAGCTGTCTTAAGAGCTTCAGTCCAAAAAAATTTAGGAAGTTTAGAGCTACTAAACATGCTCCTCACCATGTCCAATAATGTTCGGTTTCTCCTCTCAGCTACGCCATTTTGGTACGGAGAACCAGGCATAGTATATTGGGCAACAATCCCATGTTCCTGGAGAAACTTCGCAAACGGACTAGGTGCATGTCCATTCTTAGTGTATCTACCGTAATATTCTCCACCTCTATCAGTTCTCACGATCTTAATATGTTTTCCACATTGCTTCTCCACTTCAGCCATAAAAACCTTAAAGACTTCAAGTGCTTCGTTTTTGTTATGAAGCATGTAGATATACATGTATCGTGAGTAATCATCAATAAAAGAGATGAAGTATTTCGGACTTTGCATGTCCATATCTGGACAACAAATATCTGAATGTATGATTTCTAATATTGTTGTACTCCTCTTGGCACCCTTTTTAGACTTATTGGTCTGCTTTCCCTTAATGCAGTCCACACAAGTCTCAAAATCAATAAAATCTAAAGTACTGAGTACTCCATCATTTACTAATCTTTTAATTCTCTCTATGGAGATGTGTCACAATCTCATGTGCCACAATATAGAAGAATCTTCATTTATAACACATCTTTTAATACCTCCTTGAACATGCATAGTGGTGTTATTATTTTGTAAAGAAATAGAGAAAAGACCATCAATCATTGTACCATTTCCCATAAGATTTGATTTATAAAACAAATTTATTGATTTATCCAAAAACTGAAATAAATAACCAATAGGTACAAGTTTTGAAACTGAAATTAAATTTCTAGAAAAACTAGGAACATAAAAGGTCTTTTCCAATTTTAAAATATAACCACTATTCAACACTACGCAGCAAGTCCCAATAGCCTCCACATGCGAAGACATCTTGTTTCCTGAATAGATGCTCCGCTCATTTTCTATTGGTTTTCTTAGGTTTTGCATACCCTGCAAGGTATTTCTAACATGGATTGTAGAACCAGAATCAATCCACCATGTGTTATAAATTATATCAACCATAGGAATACCTTTCCTTTCAAGGCAGTCCTTAAATTTATTGCAATCCTTCTTAATGTGTCCCGTCTTTTTACAGAAGAAACACTTGGATTCTTTCTTGATGTCAGGTTGGAGTGTAATTATTCATTTCCCTTTCCCTTGACTTTGGCTTGTTTCTTAAATTTTCCTTGTGTAGTCATAAAAACATTATCACTCGTTTCCATCAACAACCTTCCTTCCTCTTGAACACACATGGTCATTAATTCATTAATCGACCATTTATCCTTATGTGTATTGTAGGAAATTTTGAAGGGTCCATATTGCTGTGGAAGAGTGCATAAAATGTAGTGCACAAGAAAAGTCTCAGACATTTCCACTTCAAGTGTCTTGAGCCGAGCCGCTATGTCCCGCATCTTCATGATGTGCTCTCGCACACCTCTCACACTGGTGAGCCTTAATGAAGAGAATTCCATAATTAGAGTGTTTGCTAGTGCCTTATCTGAAGACTGAAATTGTTCATCAATATCCTTCAGTAATTCTCTGACATTATTATGCTGATCGACAGAACCACGCATACCAGCAGAGATTTTGGTCTTTATGAACATTACACAGAGTCGATTAGATCGCTCCCATTTTTCATAAAGATCAATATCATCCGGAATGTTGTTTTCAGTAATAGCAGATGGTTCGTCTTTCCGTATAGCATAATCAATATTCATCCACCCCAATTGAAGAAGAATTCTTTCTTTCCATATTTTATAGTTATCGCCTTTTAGTTCGGAAATGTCACATTTCATATCAGAAAAACTCGCAGGTTGCATAACTGCACAAAATATACCATATGCTTAAAATTTTGAGACAATATAATGTTTTACCAATGTAATTCATGTTTTAAAAATCTAGTGACATAAAATTTGCCTGTGGGCTAAAATTTTAATTCAATAAGATTTTACTGTAACTTTATGATAAAACTATCAAAATGTATTTTTCTTAACTCCTGTGGGCAAATTAAGAAAAATATAATTTGATATTTTAACCTAATTAGTTATATAAATATAATAAAAATCCCTGTGGGGTAAATTTTATTATGTTTATATAATTAATTACAATTGATGTCCATTATGTGATCCAAACCCACTTAATGCATAATTTTTCATAATTAAGGATGTTGTGGCTATTCCTCAATTATTTAAAATTATATGGTTCATCGAACAAAATTTTGACTTTACTTAATGCTTTATATAATAATTATTTCGCAATCAACACTTTCCAAGAGATCTCCCAGGAAAGATAGGTAGGGCTAAGGCCCTTTAAATACCTAACTCCTAGACAGAGAAAATTTCCTCAGGGAGACCAGTGGCTAGTCAAGGCAGTTTAAACCGATCTATGAAAAACTCCCTCAGATCATGTTTTCTTACGTCACCTTATAATTATTATTTACTTTAATTATTCACATTTATTTGAATCTTTATAAGCCAAAATTTTTCGTTTAATATCTTTATATTCACATTTTTACTTAATATGAACAAATATTTTCTCCATCAGTTTTTCTCTTCAATCAGAGTAGTGATAAAGTGAGGATCACATTTACGAGAAAATGTAGACTCCTCATCAGTTTTTCTCTTTTATCAGATTAATGATAAAGTGAGGATTCTTTGTTCATTTGTGAATATCTGAAATATTTTAATTTTTAATATTATATTCACATCTTACT
This sequence comes from Primulina tabacum, assembly GCF_025594145.1. NCBI lineage: Eukaryota > Viridiplantae > Streptophyta > Magnoliopsida > Lamiales > Gesneriaceae > Primulina > Primulina tabacum. Next base: position 28,647,065 of record NC_134554.1, read on the forward strand.
TATTATGTTCATTTCAAATTATAAACAACTTAATATAATTTAATATAAACATAATGTGAATATTGATGTACCAATTATTTTTTAATATTATTTGCATTTTAAATTTCAAAATTAAATTCAACCATAATATTAAATTTGCATGTACACATCAAACACTTATCCATAATATTTGACATTTTATATAACATGCAAAAATAATTTCTAAACATGTATTAGAAATTACGTCGAACTTTGGAATTATTTTAATGTATACAAATTATTTAACCAAATGCTATATGTATACTGATTTATACATATAACTTAATTACACATTTTTTATTTATTTATTATTATTATTAAAAATAATAATAAAATAAATAAATATATATTAACCGAAATTTGCAAGCAATATTTTAACCAAAAATTGCAAGCAATCATTTTATGTGAGTTCCGCAATAATTTTATTTATTTATTATTATTATTATTATTTATAGGCATCTCATACCATCAACGAGAAAATTTGGGAGCAAGAATGTTAAAAGAAGATTCGTGTACGTATCTTAATTTTCTTGGCCGTCGCCAAATTCAATTTGTACACGCTACTTCTTTTAATATGTGTCACGTTTTTCTTACATGAACAGCAGCTTCCTTAGCTCGACAAAGTTAAGGTATTCTTCCTTGCCTTTGTGGCAGATAAAGAGTTTAACATACTGAGCGCATTGTATAATGTTCTGCCCGTTTGTGAGCGCATTGTATAATGTTCTGCCCGTTGGGTTAGACTTGTAATGGGAAGAGAATGATGCTTTCTGTGGTGCTGGTGCTGTGAACTGCTTCAGATCTGGACCTCACCTCCAAGTTTGATTCTTCTGTCCCGCTTGCCATGGGAAAAAAAATTGTTTCTACCTTTTTTTATTTACGTATTTGGATCTAAATGTTATTCTCTTTCCTATCTTCTGAATGCAAAGTGAGCCTATATAATCTAAGCCATACATTATGCACAATCACCATATCCAGGAACTAAGGAAAAAAAAAAATCAGTATTCTCTCATTCATAAAAATAGAAATTTATCCTAACATAATTCATCCATTAATCGCATCACTGACAACTTCATGATATCATCAGCCGTTATAGGTCAACAAAGTTATATTTTCATTTAAGTTTTGGTAGGGGTTGCGCCTCAAATAACAATGTTCAGCATGATCCGAGCAGTTAAAATTCACTTCACCTGTGATTTTCTTGGACTTTTTATGGCATCCATTTAAAAGCGTCTACCTGTTATCTAGCATGGATGAATTATTTTGAGTTTGGAAATAGATAATTTTTGTGGTTTTGGTCTTTACTGTAGTGTTACCAAATGTTTGTGTATCTGTTGTTACCTTTGTCATTTCTTTGTTTTGTCCTAAATTCAATAGCATCATTCTCACTGTACTCCCTTCATTTTGACAGCTGACGGAAACGTGCTCTTGCTACCGGAAGCTATGATACCATTGTTATGGTGTGGGAAGTTCTTCTTGTCAGAGGCCTAGAAAAAATATCTTGAAATACACGAACACAAATTCCTTGGAAAGACTGTTATGGCAGATTCTCCGTTTCATACACTTTGTGGACATGGCGACATCATAACATGCATACATGCATGTGCTGAGCTTGATATAGTGATAAGTGGTTCAAAAGATGAACTTGCATTTTTCATTCTTTGCGGGAAGGTAGATATGTAAGATCTCTTCGGCATCCTTGTGGCATCCCGTTATCCAAGCTTGTTGTGTCTCATCATGGTCGGGTAGTCCTGTATGCATATGATGATCTTAGTTTACATCTTTACTCTATTAATGGAAGGTTGAATCTAATGGGCGGGTTAGCTGCCTTAAGCTAAGTAAATGTGGTGAATTTCTTGTTTCTGCGAGAGACCAGGGGCAGATTTTTGTACGCTCTATGAATTCCCCTGAAATAATACGAAGATATACTAGAATAGGAAAATTGATTAGTTCGCTGACCGTGACCCGCGAAGAATGCTTTCTAGTCGGGACCAGAGATGGGAGTCTTTTTGTGTTTTCCATTGAAAATCAGCAGCTTTGTAAATTAGACATCATAGAAATACCAATTACAAAGCATCTGCCACATGACAAAGGAAAATGATTCAACAAATGATGTTCAGCTACTGCACTCAAACTACGGAAATCATCCTGGTTTTGAGGTATGTACTGTCATTTATTGAGAGATTAAAAACTTATTCTCATGTTTACTATAAAAACAAAAAAATCATCTCATGTATGCACAATCTCGCTAGCAAACTATTATCGGTTTTTTCATGTTTATGTCTGATGCAAATTATAGATATTCGATGCCTTGCTGTTCTAACGTAGAATTATCAATTTTAAAAGGTGATAAACAAAGGCATGTAAACTTGTATTGACAAGAACTATTGTCTGTTTTGAAATGAAGAAGCTGACCGACACTCAACGAACTGTACAAACTTGCACCACACCATGGTTGAAAGCGGTGAGGGTTTTGTAGTTCATAAACTCTGAGATAGAAAAGAAGTGGGTATCATGCATTTTCGCAATGGAATTATCATCCCGTTTGATAGACATCTTTTGATTTTGGTATCAGATACCTTTCCTCTGGTATCGACTGTTGGGATCTCGTTTTTCTCCTCTCCAAATCACAGCAGAAGTTTAAAATATTTTATTTTGGCATTCAAATTTTTCTTTAAACACTCGTATGGTTTAAATAAACTAAACATTCATAGGGTGTTAGAAGTTGTACCTTTACTGAATTAACTATTCCGGTATTGACGGATACAACTCTTGTTGAATTTCCCTACAAACTTTCTCCGATCTACCGACCGGATTAATTGTTCATCTTCTAACTTGCACTAAAAAATTAGAAGATATTAAGCGTAGAGATGGAACACGAAGAAGAAAAAGACTCAATACTATAAGTCGAATTTTTCTTGCAAAAGAAAAGAGATTTTGAGAGCATCACACTAAAACTTGGGAAGAGCTGAAAATAATGAATTCTTGCATAGAACTTTCGGATGCTCTTTCACGTAAATAAGAGTCAAATTCTTATAATTATTTTAATATTCTATTTACTTAATTAATTAGATTAATTAAGTCAATTAAAGATTCTAAAAAATATTTGCATGCCAAATCAAAGTCAATCCCCATTTTAGTGCATATTTTTCTAAGAATATCATGCATTTATTTTATTTTGCTTTGTGTGCATGTCTTTTAAAAATATGGAATCATAAATATTTCCATATTACATAAATCAATATCATATTTTATAAAAACTTAATGGGTCATATTTTAACTCAATTAAAATATAATTTAATTATTAAAGCCCATTTAAACTTTAATAAATAAGCATGATGAGCTTATACTCTTACAAACTCATGATCCATGCTCCCATTGTATTAATATCATCACAATCCCGATCGACGATCCAACATAATCGATGTGACAATTTCAAATTATTTGTTATTATGATGCACACTTTAATTTCAAAATCACCAATGTCTAAATAAGGCAGGTGTACTCCTTCTCACTGTTTTAGCAGTCATTCTCTCAAAATTTCTATAAGCTTTTATAAACTTTATTTATAAGCTTATTGATTGATTATATCAAACTTATTTCTTATAAATTCAACTCATTGAATTTATTATCTCAACGAGAACAATTAAATCAGTTCTTGTGTGACCCTCAATGGTTCATGGATAAAGCTAGCCGTGGGTTCACAACTCTTTGTGATTCAGGATAATTTTCTTTATTAGGGCTTACCCTTATTTGTCCACATTCTATGCACCAATATTTGATCATGATAATGTCAGAAATTATATTCTGATTAAACCCATCGAATCATGGTAAGAGCGTCTAGTAACATCGCCCCATGATTCCCTAGGTATCACTGATAGTGCCAGCAAGAACCAATCGGTTATGATTAACGTACAACACAGTCCCTTCATCTCATATATCCCAATCGAATCTGCAACCATTGGTTCATCAAGGGTTGCATATTAATTCGATAGTTATGTGATATAATCATGAAATATTCATATTGTCATTGCATGCACAACTAGAGAACTCTTTTCCTAATGTACATCTCACACTCTGGCCAGAGATTTCATACACTATTATTTCATTAGATCACATATGATATCCACACCTATAGGTGAGTGGTGAATTCCCGACTACAATGCACTGGCTCCTACATATTTCGCAATTGCACCCTGTTAGAATTAAATTTATTGTGGAGATGCTAAGGAAAAACCAGTAGATGTTGGATTAAGTACAAAACCAGTAGAACCAGTAGATGTTGGATTAGTTCAAAACCAGTAGAACCAGTAGATGTTGTAAACCAGAAATACTTATATCGCGCTAAAACCTGCTTAAATAATTTCTTAGCTAAAACCAGAACTAGAAGGATACAAAATTTGAAATATACACTAACAGAATCTTGCGTATCTCAAAGTCTCTAAATATTACCGTTGATCTATTAACGTGATACCAGCATTTATTGCTTCATTAAATGCCATTAAATGCTATACAAGAACATTTAAGACGGTATACCATTTTTGGTATGAACTGCGACTGATTACTTTTGATGTATTCTGCAGGGTCCATTTTAAGCAATAAAGCTGAACCACCAAAAAGAAAAAAACCGTTCAGTTTTTGAACGTTGAATAGAGCCTATATATGGAGATGAAGGATTTCGTGAAGTAGCACGTAGCATTGAACAAAAATCTGAATTGAAAAACATCATTCGAGCATTGTTAGAACTTTCAGTTATCTAAAGAGCTCAAACACTGAAAAAGCAGCACACGCTTCATTGCATACTCTTGATCATTGAGATCATATTGTGCTAGCTATTTTTCGTTATATCTTCTCAAGCTATTCACTTCACTATTTCATTGATAGAAGAATTTGTAACTGGAAAAGAGTCTTTTCCAGAACTTAAGATCATTCAAGAAGTTGAGTTGTAAAGCTAAGAGTTTCAATAGGCGAAGGGTAAGTCCTGTTGAAGTGGGTGTGTACAATTGTTGTGCTGTATTCACCAAAGTCTTTTAGTGATACCTTCTGGAAACAGAAGAAGGGGAGACGTAGAAGATTCATCTTCGAACTTCCAGAAACAAACCTTGTGCTATCTACTGCTTTTCGGCTTTATTATTTTTCACCCACTAACCAACAGATCGTTTTCCGCACATTATCTTGTGATCTGCTGGTCTTTATACTTGAACAAGAATCGTTAAAATCTCTAACAGGATTTTAGCACATCATTCGAAAGAATTTAATAAGTTGGCCATTGAGTTTATTCAACCCCGCTTCTAAATTCAACCCGATCCTCAACAAGTGATATCAGAGCAGAGTTATTCTTGTTCTGAAAAATATTTAATAGACATGGCTCATTTTAGCAAAGTTCCAATGTTCTCAAAAGAAGATTTCGATGATTGGAAAATCAGAATGCACGCTCATCTTGCGGCTCAAGATGATGACATGTGGTATGTCATCACTGATGGTCCATTAAAGATCTTAAAGCCAAATCCAGCTATTGCTATCACCGAAGGTGCACCTCAGATGCTTGAAAAACCAAGATATGAATGGACAAGTGAGTACAAGAAGAAAGCCAATATTGACTACGTTGCGAAGGACATTTTATACAAGACACTCGACAAAAATACCTTCAGCAAAATCAAGATGTGCCATATTGCCAAGGAAATCTGGAAAAAATTAATTCAGATCTGTGAAGGAAAACAAAGGAAAACAAACTGTCTGTAGCCATGCAGAAGTTTGAGAATATGAAGATGAGGGCTGGAGAAACTATGAATGAATTTGATGAACGATTCAGCAGCCTCGTCAATGAACTCTCAGCTCTTGGGAAAGACTTTGGCAATAGAGAAATTGCATTAAAGGTAATGAGAGGTCTACCCAGAGAATGGGATGTCAAAACAATGGCAATGAGAGCTTCCAAGGATCTCAACAAGTTAGAACTACACGACTTGTTCTCGGATTTAAAGGCATATGATTTTGAACTTGAAGTTCGAAGTGGAGAAGAGCCCTTAGCAAATCCACCAACCAAAGCTCTCGCAGCTACTGTTAACTCTACTACTACAATTGCTCCAAGTTCATCTTCTGCTACTGCTTTAGAGAACACTTCTGAGAGAAGTGCTGAACAGATAAGCAATGACGCAATGTCATTATTTGTTAAGAAGTTTTCCAGATTCATGAGAAAGAATCATAGAACATTTCAAAGTCCCAACCGCAATTTCAAAAAGGAATCATCACCTAGTGATATGGCATGCTTTAACTGTGGAAAAGTTGGACACTTCATTGCTGATTGTCCAAAACCAAAGAAGGATGACCAGAGGAAGAAGGGTGTCAAACGCAATGATAAAAAGACCAGAAGAGACAGGAAGGCAATGGTTGCAGAAGAAAGTAAGTCCAAATGGGCAGACTCAAGTTCTGAATCTTCTGGTTCTGAAAGCCATTTGAGTGAAAGTGATGAAGATGAGATCAAATGTCTGATGGCAAATACTGAGTCAACCTCGACATCCGGAGAGGTATTTGACTTTGACTCTGATGAATTTACACGCAATGATTTAGTCAAAGCATTACACGACATGGTTGAAGAGTATTCTAGACTTTCTCAATCGTTCGAGGAAGTTAAGATCGAAAATCAGGACTTAAAAGATCAGAACAGTAAGTTAACTTGCTTGCAAGTAGACAGCTGTAATGATTTACAAGTTGAGATGAGTAAATTAAAAACGGAGAATGAAAGAGCAAAAGCAGAATACCAGAAGATGGTTTCTGAAAATCAGAAGTTATCACTAGTGGTAAATGTTTGGAACAAGTCCTCTATTTCACTGGAAAAGATGCAAGAATTACAAAAAAAATCAGGAGACAGGAGTGGTCTCGATTTTGTAATAATGAAGGCACTTCTGAAACGAATACTAAGCCAAAACTGGATATGTGCAAAGGGAAGTATATTCACTTTGTGAAATCCAGTGTGGTACAGAAACCAGAAGTACCTACTGTTTCAGTAGAAAGAAATGTAAATCAGATGAACAAAAGGATGCATTATGGTCTGGGTTATGTTGAACCTAAGGAAAAGTTGACCAGAGTTCTAGAATCAGAAGAGGATTCAACTCAGGAAGCCAACCTCCTATGAAGGTTAAAAACTACCAGTACTACAATTCTAGACCTGTTCAGAAGAGATACAGGCTAGACAACAGAAACAGAAGGGAAGAACAACATACTAAGATGCACAATGTTAGAAACAACAGACCCTCTGTCACACACACCTCCATGGATACCCGAAGTATAAAAATTATACAAATGTGGGTTCCAAAGGGACTAATAAGGCTTGGACCCAAATAGATTGGGTACCAGATACTAAAATTTGTGATTGCAGGAACAGGTGAAGAAAACCAAGATCAGTAGCTCAACGTGGTATTTGGACAGTGGATGTTCAAGACATATGACTGGACAGAAAAGTCTGCTATCAGAAGTAGTAAGTTGTGTTGGACCAGAGATAACTTTTGGGGATAACTCAAAAGGTAAAACCGTGGGTAAGGGTAAGATTATCCATGGTAACATCACTATTAAGGATGTGCTCTTAGTTGAAAATCTTTGTTATAACTTGATCAGTATTAGTCAATTATGTGATAATGGATTTTCAGTAGCATTCCAGAAGCACACTTGCACAGTTAAAAATGCTGATGATTCTACTGTTATAACCGGAGTAAGAAAAGGCAACACCTATAAAATCTCATGGAACATAGATCATATCATTGCTCCTACATGTTTAGTTGCATCTCTAAGTAATAAACACTGGTTGTGGCACAAAAGACTAAATCATCTAAATTGTAAGTCTATCAACAATCTCAAAAAGCAGAACTTAGTCGATGGATTGCCAGACATAAAATTTATTGAGAATCATGTATGTTCTGCATGTCAACTTGGTAAGCAAGTAAGATCTAGCTTCAAAAATAAAGGCAGCAAATCATCCTCAAGATGTTTAGAATTATTACATATGGACTTATTTGGTCCAATCCCTATCATAAGCTTAGGGGGAATGAGATACACCCTTATTGTTGTTGATGATTTCTCCATATTTACTTGGGTAATTTTTCTTGCTGGAAAAGATCAAACCAGTAACCTCCTGATCAAACTTTTGAAAAAGATTCAAAATGAAAAATCAGTTTCTGTCATTAAAATCAGAAGTGATCGAGGTACTGAATTTACTAACAAGATTCTTGAGATATATCTAGATGAACAGGGCATTCATCATGAATATTCAGCTGCTAGGACGCCTCAACAAAATGGAGTAGCAGAGAGGAGAAATAGAACACTTAAAGAAGCTGCTAGAACAATGCTAGCAGATGCAGACATCTCTCAGCGCTTCTGGGCAGAAGCTATTAATACAGCTTGCTACACAAAAAACAGAACGATGATCAACAAGAGAAACAATCAAACTCCGTATGAAATATGGAAAGAAAGTAAACCGAACGTATCTTACTTTCATGTTTTCGGTTGTAGATGCTTTGTGCACAATAATGGCAAAAATCATTTAGCTGCTTTTGACTCAAAATCTGACATTGGTTTATTTCTTGGATATTCATCAGTTAGTAAGGCTTTTAGAATTTTCAATAATAAAACTCTTAATGTTGAAGAATCTATTCATGTTGTCTTTGATGAAGACAACAGTGTTCCCGAGATTACTAACATATCTAATTTAAGTAAAAGATTAGACAGGGTTTATCTGGAATTAGACAGTGAAGATGATGCAGAAGCAAGTGTCAAGGATATTCAAAATCCAGAACCAGACATTCACATTCCAGAACCAGCAGCTGATACTCCAGAACCAGCAGCTGACATTCCAGAACCAGCAGTCGATACTCCAAAACAATCTACTTTTTTATATGAAGACAATCTAAATCCTTTTATTTGGAGAAAATCTCATCCTCCATCTTTGGTAATTGGAAATCCAGCAGCTCCACTAAGGACTAGAAGACAGATGATAAATGAGTACATGCATGCTGCTTTTATTTTTCAAGATGAACCAAAGAAGATTGAAGAAGCTCTTCTGGATCCCAGTTGGATAGAAGCTATGCAAGAAGAGCTGAATCAATTTGAGAGGAATAAAGTTTGGTTTCTAGTACCTAGACCTTCTCACTAAGCTGTCATTGGAACTCGGTGGGTATTCAGAAACAAACTAAATGAGGAAGGAACAGTTGTAAGAAACAAAGCAAGACTGGTTGCACAAGGATTCAGACAAGAAGAAGGAATAGACTATGATGAAACCTTTGCACCAGTAGCTAGGCTCGAAGCTATCAGAATATTCTTAGCCTTTGCTGCTTTCAAAAACTTCAAATTATATCAAATGGATGTAAAGAGTGCGTTTCTTAATGGTCTACTACAAGAGGAAGTCTATGTTGAACAGCCTCTAGGTTTTTCTAATCATTTGTTACCAAATCATGTTTTTAAATTATATAAAGCATTGTATGGTCTGAAACAAGCACCTAGGGCTTGGTACGACACACTTTCACAATTTCTCATTAATCATGGTTTCACCGTTGGTACTGTAGATAAGACTTTGTTTACCTTAGCCAAAAACAAACACATATTGTTAGTTCAGATTTATGTTGATGATATCATATTTGGGTCAACTAACCCCAAATTATGTGCAAAGTTTGCTAAGTTAATGCAGGACCAGTTCGAGATGAGCATGATGGGAGAATTAACATTTTTCTTAGGACTTCAAATCAAGCAACTTGATACTGGAATCTTCATAAACCAAACTAAGTATACAAAGGAACTACTGAAAAAGTTTGGGATGGAAGCATGTGCTGCTGCTTCCACTCCTATGAGCTCATCTACTAAACTTGATAAAGATGAAGGGGGAATTTCAGTAGAGGTAACTCAGTATCGTGATTTGATTGGTTCATTGTTATACCTTACTGCCAGTAGACCAGATATCATGTTTGCTGTTTGCATTTGTGCTAGATTTCAATCAAACCCTAAACAATCACATTACATTGCTGGTAAAAGAATTTTAAAATATCTTAAGGGTACTCAAAATGTAGGCCTCTAGTATCCCAAGGACTCGTCGTTTAATCTTATTGGATACTCAGATGCTGATTATGCAGGATGTAAACTGGATAGAAAAAGCACAAGTGGTTTTTCTCAATTTCTTGGTGATAGGTTGATCTCCTGGTTTAGCAAAAAGCAGACTTTCATAGCCACGTCTACTGCAGAAGCTGAATATCTTGCTGCTGGAAGCTGTTGTTCTCAAATACTTTGGATACAGCAACAACTCAAAGACTATGGAGTTCAAGCCTCTGAATCACCAATATTTTGTGACAATACCAGTGCAATTGCTATATCACATAATACATTACTCCATTCCAGAACTAAGCACATTGATATCAGACATCATTTTATCAGAGATCATGTGCAAAAGAAGAACATTCGTCTGGAATACATTCCTACTGATCAGCAAGCAGCAGACATTTTTACAAAACTTCTGCTTGAGAATAAGTTTTCTTACTTTCGAAATACACTTGGATTAATAGATTTAACTTGATTATTTATCATCATCTGATATTATGGCTTAACTTTTTCTCTGTGATTATTCAGTTTTTAATTTTGCAGAAGGTAAAAGCTGAACGATAGAAATAATCAGTAGACATAAAATTTCATTAAAAATAATAGAAGCGGGGGCGTACATTTCTCACTTCTTTTTTAACGTACTCCCTCCAGAATGCCAACCAAGTGGTCAGTTCTCCGGTGGAGGTATGTAGAAACTCCTCTGAAAAAGCAATCTTTTTCAGAGTCTTTTGCTCTTTTAAGAGCATGAGAAGGTAGACGCCATCATCAGAGACGACGTCTGCACTATCAGCACTATGGAGACGTCGATAATATTTCTTCATCATTAACAACTCCTTGGTGGAAGATGCTCGCCCACTCTCGAAGGAGGACTTAAGCTCCTGGATTTTAGTCCAGGTAGCAAGTGTCTTCTTCATCACTTTGTCTTCTATTGCTTTCTTTCTTGCAGCGGTCACCTCCCTTATAAAATCATCAGCCAAATCAGGACTATTATCTCTTGCCATTTCTTTTAAAGAATGATTATCTGGTTTACCCCATGTTCATATTTATAGATGAAAATCAGGCACCAAAGCTCGAGAAAGTCTTGACTACAGTAGATATATATGAAACATCCCATATCAAGCTATCATCGGTTCAGTTACCAAGTATTTTAATTTAATAATTGCACTAATTTAGGTAGAACTTTATTCTGATCTCCTGTGATTTTGTGTCAGATGCAGAAAGTATTTTGTCTCATTAACAAAACAAGGCTTTCTTAAGTTTCCAGTAGAAGCTATCATAAGACGACTTACTTCCTTCTGAACTTAATCATTTATTCATTTTATTCTTCTAACATTGAGTTGTTTGCAGAAAGGAATAAAGGAACATCAAGTACTTCAACTGAAATTTGATTAGAAATTTTCCAGTACATTAAACAAAGTGAAAGTTACAGAAATCTCAAGACAATCGAAACATCTTCTGAAATTCTAGACTAATCAAGCTCATGTCTTCAGTAATATCAGCAGCTTGTAGTATTCTTGCAAAGTACTTCAGCAGAAGAAGGAGAGTTTTTTTTTTTTCGAAAAGAATCTAGCAAGCTTAGGTCTTGTCAGCACTAATGTATAATCAGATACTTTACAGGGCATTATAGATGATATTAGCATTATCGATCCACCAGCACTCTCTTATTGCATTAGCATGCTTCTGGAAGGGATCGATGCTACATATCAATCTCAATGAAAGCAAACAATCTTTTTGATTGTTAATATTACAACTCCAGGAGTATGATCCAAGGATCATTATGTGCAGAACGACTTTTTCCAACATCTTCTTAGAAATCGCAGCAAGCTATCTTCTGAACATTCTTGCTTCTGCTTCCAGATCAGTTGTTACCTCTTCTTTCATTTGATTTTTATGTTTACTTAACCTTGTTTAACCCTTGCAGGTATTTATAGTGATATTCAAAGGAGATAAGGATCCTTGCGACTGTTCAAATTCAAAGGTTTAAATTGAAAGATTGCCAAGAGTCGTTTAGTATTTAATATCCATTACTACTGCATTAATTGAGGGGGAACATCTTTATGGCATTTATATTAGAAACTGATTTGTCTTTTCGATAAAACAGTATACCTACCAGAAGTTGTTAAAGTGCTGCATTTGTTTCAGCATCTTATCCACTTCCAGAAGATATTATCATAAAATGACAAATCAGCTTCTGTTTATTTAGCAACCGCCTCGGACAGCCCGCCAATTTTTCAAAATATTTTAAAATGAGTAGAGTAACTGGCACTTTTGTCTCTCTCTCTTCTAACATATCGACACGTGTCCCTATGTTCACTGACGGCTGTATATTTTGCTTTAACCGTTCATTTTTTTTTACTACGCTTTACGAACTCAGATTATTTCCTTGTCTCTACTGCTTTTTCGCATCTACTGCTAACATACTTCTATTCTCTTTCAAATTTAGAAATGGCCGCAGCATATAAGTTGAATGCTTATCAGGTGAATTTTGCTTCTGTTCTCTCTATTAAGGATGAGAATCTTGTCAAGATGTTCAATCATTGGAAAAGTCCGGGCTTCGAATATTCTTGGAATCACCTGCTGTTATCTACAAGTCTGTTCTTCTGGATTTCTAATGCCAAAGCAGAAGTTGTGGAAGGCAAGATTACCTATACACAGGGAGATGCATCGATTTCTATTGATGCTGTACTTCTGGGTTCCACTTTCTTCCTACCGATTTCTGGCCTTTCCGAGCTCTCGGACATTTCAAAGGAAGACATGTCCATCGCCTTGACAAATTTTTCAGCCACTGGAGAAGAACTTTACCCTCTTGCTTCAAAAAGCTACTGAAAATTGAGTACCAGGTACTCGCTGATATAGTAGCAAAAGCCTTGTTAGTTAAGGCTGGAACCTTTGACAAACTAACAAAAGAAAAGGTTCAAGTGATGGTGGCCATCACATCAGAAAAGAAAGTGGATTAGGGGACGTTTTCTGTTTCGCATTATGAAGGATATGATTCTCAGGAAAGTACTGGATTTGCTGTGCAAATCAGTAAGATGTTGAAAGATGCTGGTTTTCCTGGAACAGCAGAAGAGGATGGCTCTTCGGTAACAATGACTGATGCTGATAGCGTGCTTGCTTTAAGGCCAAAGCTAACCGTTGGTGAGTTTGTGGCCATTAAGAAGGAAATTGGAGAATCTCAAATTGAGGGGCAGAAGAAAATTAAACGAAAAAGGGTTGTGGTCTTGTCTGATTCTGACAAAACAGAATCTGGAGAATCAGCAGCACCCACTCAGCAAGCTTCACTGCCTCCCACCCCAGCTAAGAAGAAGCCTCGCACAACAATCCGCATCAAAAAAAACAGCGGTTCTGTCTGAACTGGAGAATGTTCCTCTCCGCCAAGTTTTTCCATCTGTTGTTTCATCCACCAAAGCCAAACCGATTGAATCAGGGCCCTCACCTGCTCAAAGCTTCAGACCAACTTCTGGTGTGGTCATTAGAGAATCTGCTACTGGTTCTTCTGCTTTTAAACCAGTAGTCTCTGCTACTTCTGAAAAAGAAAAAGAAAAGATTACTGAGTTGTCTCAGTCACCGGTGGCAACATCAACCATTCAAACAACAATAAATCTACATCTGGAAGAAGTTGAAATCTCAACCAGAGAAGATATGAAATTTTTTGACGATTGGCTTAAGGTACGTGTCTACCACCCAATCACATTTTTGAAAACTACTGGTGTTTATGCTCAAACAGTAGAAAATGAGAAAAAGGATTTTGATGCTGCCGGGACACGAAATGTAATAGAAGCTATAAATCGTCGCAATTACATTCTGGAAAAATTCAAAATGCAGAAGATGGACACTGTTCTGAAAACCTTAAAGTCAAATTTTGACTCTGCAAGTCCTACTGCTTTTCATGACCAGAATGTCATTCAAATTTTGTCGGAGCAGCTGACAATTCTTTCTGAACAAACTGCTAATAAGGAAAAGGCCTTTTCTCGGCCTCCAAAGTTCAGTCTCACTTCTGTCTCCGCAATTTTGAAGAATCAGACAGTTGAGGAACCGACCAAAGCTTCTCCTAAAGTCAAGGTCTCTCGTACTCCTTCACCTCAAGAAGTTCCTACTCAATCATCCTCTCTGATTTCTGTTCATGATCTGGCATCGGTTGATGAGGTAATCGAATCGATTATGCCGACCCAAACAGCACAAGATGAGTTGCTTCAAGCTATTCCTACTACTACTGATCCTTCTCCAGAATCTGCTACTGCTACTGCAACTGCTGCTGCCAGTGCTACTGTTATGACTACTGCTTCATCGTCTCTTCCAGCACTTGAGCATTTTTCAGAAGCTCACCAAGCTGATATGGCAATTTTATTGCATACTTCACCCTCCGTTGTTGAGCCACAAGCTGTATCTGTACCTGTGCTGTTTTGCAGCAACCAGACGAAGGGCCAACAGAACAGTCTACTGCTTCAGAAGGACCTTCTGCTGAACCAGAACCAGCTATTACGACTCAAGCAGAAGCTGTACCATTCTCTATTCCTTCTTTGTAGTCTCCTGAGCGCATTGCCCGAATGGAGGAAATTAAACAAGATTGCAAGCAAGGACTCCTTCCCCAGCTATGGAACCATTTGATCTAGAATTCCAAATTGATGCTCTTCAAAGGGATCTTGTAAATCTTTCAGACTTTGTCAAGCGGATATCTTATGAAAATGCCTCCGAATTTCATGATGCTCAATTCTTTCAAGAACGCATGTCTAAGGAAATACAGAACACTGCGGAATCTCTGAGTAAAATGCATGCTCAGACCATCGTCTTTCGACAGGCCATATCCAAAAGTTCCAGTCAGATCGCGCTTGCTCAATCTGATATATTTACCAGGATCACCGAGCATGATGAAATGTTTCGATCAATCTCCACCACCATGGACCTGATGGATGCCAAGATTGATTCTCAATCTCAAACGCTCACTGCTATTAATGATCGAGTTTCTAATCAGACTCCCTTATCTGGAGATGCTGACAAATGGAATTCACAATTTATCTGGGAGAATGGATGAATTACTTGCTAGGGTCCTTCTTGATGATGCCAAAAAGGGGAAGACGATAGAACTGGAGCAAGTAGCAGCAGACCAACTGGAAGGAAATCAAAATCTAGATGAAGCCATCTTCAGGGATATTGGAACAAACTAATTTTTTTTTTGTGATTTTATCTGGATATAAATTGTTTTGATTATCTAATCCGTTCTTATATCTATTTTACTAACACAGAACATCTAGGTTTGACATCACCACAAAGGGGAAATTGTTAGAATTAAATTTATTGTGGAGATGCTAAGGAAAAACCTAGATGTTGGATTAAGTACAAAACCAGTAGAACCAGTAGATGTTGGATTAGTTCAAAACCAGTAGAACCAGTAGATTTGTAAACCAGAAGTACTTATATCGCGCTAAAACCTGCTTAAATAATTTCTTAGCTAAAACCAGAACTAGAAGGATACAAAATTCGAAATATACACTAACAGAATCTTGCGTATCTCAAAGTCTCTAAATATTACCGTTGATCTATTAACGTGATACCAGCATTTATTGCTTCATTAAATGCTTACAAGAACATTTAAGACGGTATACCATTTTTGGTATGAACTGCGACTGATTACTTTTGATGTATTCTGCAGGGTCCATTTTAAGCAATAAAGCTGAACCACCAAAAAGAAAAGAACCGTTCAGTTTTTGAACGTTGAATAGAGCCTATATATGGAGATGAAAGATTTCGTGAAGTAGCACGTAGCATTGAACAAAAATCTGAATTGAAAAACATCATTCGAGCATTGTTAGAACTTTCAGTTATCTAAAGAGCTCAAACACTGAAAAAGCAGCACACGCTTCCTTGCATACTCTTGATCATTGAGATCATATTGTGCTAGCTATTTTTTGTTATATCTTCTCAGCTATTCACTTCACTATTTCATTGATAGAAGAATTTGTAACCTGGAAAAGAGTCTTTTCCAGAACTTAAAATCATTCAAGAAGTTGAGTTATAAAGCTAAGAGTTTTAATAGGCGAAGGGTAAGTCCTGTTGAAGTGGGTGTGTACAATTGTTGTGCTGTATTCACCAAAGTCTTTTAGTGATACCTTCTGGAAACAGAAGAAGGGGAGACGTAGAAGATTCATCTTCGAACTTCCAGAAACAAACCTTGTGCTATCTACTGCTTTTCGGCTTTATTATTTTTCACCCACTAACCAACTGATCGTTTTCCGCACATTATCTTGTGATCTGCTGGTCTTTATACTTGAACAAGAATCGTTAAAATCTCTAACAGGATTTTAGCACATCATTCGAAAGAATTTAATAAGTTGGTCATTGAGTTTATTCAACCCCCTTCTAACTCAACCCGATCCTCAACACACCCAACCTCGCCACCTTGTGACCTTCGCGGAGTCGGTAAACGAGTCAAAGCACAACCCTAGTATATAGAGCCCAGTGTTGCCTCGGGTCATAAGGGCTAATCATGTACAATCACAACCACAGATTTTTCCTCTCGATGAATGATAACCACTTGGAAAGTCCGATGGAGGGTTGTTTGGTACAATCATCGTATGATTACCCATCTGCATGATTGGACATCTCTATGCCATTACCATGAAACACTGTACACTAAATCACAGATGCTAGTCTCAATCTCAAGCGACTTTTATCATTGTTTTAGACGGCTGAATCGACTAGGAACGAATCTAGAATATACAGTGTTTACAAATGAGTTTCGAGATCGAATTACGATTAATTTAAATTAAAGTATAATCAAGGACTTTATCTATGTTGATTGCATATGTATCCACATAAATAAAAAGAAACCATAAAAAATTAAATTATATTAAAATAAAGACTAGTTTATTATATTTTAGTCAATAAATTTTTTAGCCCACCGTTGGCTTGCACGGACATCTACTCTAACATCGATGACATAAAATGTCAACTTCATCTTAGGCGGTCCATCGGAAGGTGGCTGAGAACAGGAGATGGCAAAGATGGTGGTGTTCTGGATAAGGTTGGTCTGCTAGAAAGTATACTAAGGGCCGGGTAACATTTTTAGGATAAACCAATGCGCACCTTTGTGGTCAATGGCCTCAATTTTATGTCTATTGTGTTACATATAGCAAATTACTATTCGGAGTAGGCCGTCTTATTTGTTTAAAATGACATTACCGAATATAACCTTGTTTTATTAATACTACTATTATTATTATTGGTTTTTCTAAAGTAAATTTTCATCGACTTTCACATGTTCCTAAGTTAAATTTCTTACTTTGGTCTGAAGAGGGCATAAGATATTAGATACCATTACTTAATTAACTTGTATAAAATCATGTGTCTGAAAATCCTACTCCAAGCAATTTTTTAACGTCTCAATACCCATTAAATAATCAAGTAATCAATACCAATTACCATATCAATAAACTAAATTTATAAAATATTATGAATATTTCAATAATATTAATTTAGTTAATCTTCAATCAAATTTATTCAGTTTTTCTCCACACTAATTAATGGAATGAGGAGACATCATATTTGGATGGAGTGATTATTTTAAAGCCGATTCTGCATAAATATGCTTCAATTCTCAGCTATATTTTTATTTTTAAACAAAAATATTTATAGAAATTTGATACTCAAATAATATGGAGGAATATTATCCAACAATCATCATGAGTAAACAAACCATCCGCCAACCAATCAACCTGTGATGTTAACTTCCATCTCCATGGCAACAAACAATATACATACAATATTGCCACTTAATCTCCTTTTCCATTTCCAAGTTCAAGATTCATCATTTATCATATAAAAATGGATTGATCGATTGATTAATTAATGTAAAATCTAAGGAAATTTTCAAACAATATAAATACCCTTCAGCCTTGTCGGTGTTGCTTAGTTTCCATTCGCTGCCTCCATTTCAATGGCTTCTTCTGTCTCAGGTTTCTCGTTGAAGTTGAGCCATAAAAGCCCACATTTTCCTCTTCGAAATCATCGTTCAGAACCCATCTATTGTGCGATGTCCGTTTTCTGACAGAACCAGTCGTTTCCGGCCGCAGCAGGTGGCGCGTGAGATCCCTCCGACGACTCTCTCCAACTCCTTAGGTAACGACGTTGTGTTGTCGCCAAAATCAGCAATTACAGGAGAAGCCCCGGCTGGAGAAAGAACCCCGGGAGTTGTGGAACAAGGTATGTTGATTGGCTTTACCAGCACAAGGAGCTGGGTCTGTACCTGGACGTCAGTCGAGTCGGATTCACGGATGAAATTCTTCCGTGAAATAGAGCCCCGATTGCAAAAGGCGTTCAAAGATATGGAGGAGCTCGAGAAGGGCTCCATTGCCAACCCCGATGAGGGGTAGAATGGTGGGTCATTATTGGTTGAGGAATTCGAAGCTAGCACCCAAAGTTTTCTTGGCTCCGAAGATTGAAAAAACTTAGACAAGATCTATTGATTTCGCTGAGAAAGTCATCAGCGGTAAGGTTAGTTTTTGTACTATAGTTTTAATTTTGTGCTCATGTCCTTTACAGAATCAAATCAGTGTTTTTCTATCTGTTATTTCTTGTAGTCAATACGTGATCATCCTTTATATTTTTTATAGTATCTTATTGTGCTGGACAATCAGCTGCTCAAGCTTGGCTTTTTTAAATCATTTCTCAGTTTTAGTGATAAGCGTTGAATTTAAATCTTGTTCTAAATGGAAAACTATTGACTGTTTGAGTGACCAATGGGTTAGAACAGCGGGCTTCTCATGCGGTGTTTGAAGGTGGGAATCAAGAATGCACATGTAATTACTTTAGACGACATTTTAAAGATATATCTAGCAAATTTGGATTAGTTTGGCTTCTCACTTAGCACGCATACCTTTTTGAAGTATACGAGTATTACTGGATGTGACACTTTGATTTTGTAGAAAGAAAAACTTGTTATGTATTTGCCGGCTAATATAGAGCAGCAAGAACGCTGAATAAACTTCACCTGCTCTTCAGATTTAATTTATTTATAAAGTGTGTGTATATCGATCTTTGTTATACCCTATATTCTTACTAGACCATTCTTTCTTCGTCACCTTGTTGTTTAATCTGATATCATGTCATTTCTGCTGCAGATTAGGCCTCCTCAGAAAGGTAATTTTACTCAATTCTTTCCATTGGGATTGGTGGTTCAGCTCTTGGACCCCAATTTGTTGCAGAGGCATTGGCTCCTGACAATCCTCCTCTTAAGGTGCTTAAAAGCGTATATTTATTTGTGCGTCGTATAACAAACATTGATTAAATTCATCATCCACAGTTGTCATATTTTCTCGTTCTAGTGCAATAGAGTATATTTAAAATGCATTTCCTTTATATGTCATAATTAGAAAAAATGAAGTAAATATCCATGCTTTTTGATGAAAATCACGTTGTAAAAAGTTGAGTAAATATACTTTATGCTAAACCTAAGAGTCTATTAACTTATCTGAAGTACTTATTTCTATCCATTTTTTCAGTTTAAAGATGTCTTATGCATTGTTGAGCAAAGACTATCATATCAATTTGACCCAAACATTGTTTACAAACACTATTTATGATTGAAGAGGTCTGATAAACCACCTTGGAGCAAGTTTGCTAAATTTATTTTGAACATCCTCATAGGTATTTAAAACTTATAAGATGTTTAACTAACTTATAAGCTCTTACATCACATCTTAAAATTAAGCTCTAATGAGTTTGAATAAAAATAAGTGATTGAATAAAATGGAAAATCGAGAGGCAAGATGAAGAAAGCATATATGCTGGAGAGGGGAGAGAGGGTAATAGAGGATGACTTGGGTATTAAGATAACATTGAGGCTTGCTTGTATTGAATAAAACTTATATGATCTTAAACATAAGCTGATAGCATTACTATATTCAAAATATTTTACTTCCTTATTTTAGAATATTATAGGAAACTTTTTAAAAAAATATATAAATATCTTATTACTTCTTTAAACTGCTAGTAAGATTTTAAATAATTTATAACTGAGCAAATAGGCTCTTCGGCTCTTATTTTGAGAGACCTGCAAGATTTGGAAGTGTTAGCGTAAGAACCTACTACAATTTGACTAGTGGTAAAGGTGCATGGGAGTTTGAGAACTTAATGGTTCACTAGTGCTACCAGTGGTTTCTCTCCAAATTACAAATTGCAATTAATTTTTTCTTACTCTTCTCATCTTACTATCAACATGATTCTGATTTTTTTTTCTTTTGATCATGTGATCTCCTTATAACCTTTTGGAATGTGTTACATGTTTTTAAATATCATTAGTTTAGACAATATTATATAAGGAAAAGAGGAAAATTAAATATTTTGATTTTGAGTTTTGGAATCTCTCGAGTGTGAAAATTTCTAGTCATGACTTGAGCCACTGTCATTCTATGAGATTTATCAGAATTTTCTGGATGCAAAGTCACTCTTAGTCGAAACCTAAATACTAATAAGCATCACTTGCAAATGGCAAATACAATTTTATGCACTATGCTATTCAAAACATATTTGTTGGATGTCAAAATGATCGAAATAAGTAAAATTGTCATTGATAATTTGGACAGCAAAAAAGTTACCAAACTGATGTTAAGATAGTGTGGGAAAAATAACAAATTGTGAAGGATTCATCAGTTGACCTTATATATGCGTAAGAGACAAGTGTTATTGGTCCTTTTTTTCTCTGGTGCAAGAGCTTGCTTGGCCTTTGAACTTTTCTCATTCTCGTTGCTGCAACTTCTTGGAATTTCAGTTTTCGGCATAATGAATCGTCTAATGTTAAAATTTTGCTAGTATAAAGGTTGTGTTCATTAGTGTTTTGGATTATAAACAATCCCAGTCTTCTCTTGTCTCGATGTTTTGTTTAAAAGATTATGGATCAGTTCTAACCCTGCGAAGCTGCTTCAAACACTTCTCAATGAGCCTTCAATAGCTCGTGTTCTAAGAATGTAAACACCGATGAATTAAACCAAAAAGCGAAAGACACTCGAAATAATCATTCATTAAGAAAACTGACTAATTTTAAAGCCTTTCAACTTGTGTAAACTGAATAACTGAAATAAAAAGGAATCGATTCTTGCATATATCAGTTCAGTTATGGTGATAACTGAACTGATGACAGCTCGAACTGATCAAATCAATTTGAAAACAATAGTTAACATTTAAGTACAGCGAGATATGTTATGGATGTTCGGAGACTTCAACTGTCTCCTACGGTCACCCCTTCTACCACCTCAGGTAGGATCCACTAGAAGACTTTGATTTATACAACACCTTGTACAAACCCACTCAGCTTAGGACTTATGCTACTGCCTAACTGAACTTCTAGTCTAGACCGAAGGCAGCACCTTCCAGCCAACACTTTTTTAATGTCTATGTGTTAAAGACTACATGCACAAGTTTAATGTCTTTGTGTAAGACTCACTCAGCTATTCAATAAGCTCTATTCTCTATATTTGTGAGTGATTGTGTGCGTGTGTGAGAACTAATATATGAATACAACACGAAAGTTTTCTCACACACCGAGGGAATTGTGCTTCTAATCTATGATAACACGTTGAAGTGTTCCCTCAAATCTGGGGGGTGCTTCTTGTAAGCTGATATACGTGGAGCGTGCCATATCATCTCTCTGTTTTTCACACACTTGTTTGTTGATGATATTGATCTTGTATTTATAGAGCTTAGGCTGTTCATCAAGACTCATCAAATGTGTCCGTTGTAGTTTGAATCCGTTCCTCGATATTTGTTCTTGTCCTTTCTGACAGCCATTCTGGAACGTCTTGACTTTAAGCTCTGCTGCAACGTCCGTTATTGTCCTTTGACTGGACAATTGCTTTTCTTAATGCACACAGCTGGATTCATCTAGATAAGCTTGTCGTGTTCTGCAAACTGGTCGGTTCCTAACTGATGCTCTGAACTGATCAGTTGAACTGGTCTTGAACTGGTTTGGTGAAATCAATTAGCTCGTCAGCTGAACTGATTTTACTACTTCAGTTGAACTGGTCAGTTGAGTTCTTCATCAGTTGAGCTCTTCATTCTGGCTGGGCTTCTGAAGGACTTCTGCTGAACTACCTATCAGCTGGACTATCAGTTGAACTGGTCTTTAATATATCAGTTGAACTGGTTCAGTTTGGGCAATCAGTTGGCGCTTTCAGTTTGCGTCTCGATAGCTTCAGTTTACGCTCGGTAGCTTTCTGCGCCCTTACGTAAAGTTATTAGAAATAAAATAATAAGTTTTGTTAACATCAAATCAAGATTGCAAACATGAATATATTCCAATGAAAGAAGAGAAGAGAGAGAGTGCTTTGGTTTTTATTTTGTTATCTTTCTGAGCTGATTTTTGAATACTACATTTTTAAAATTCACCATGTTTATCACCATGTTATCTTTTCTGTTTCATGTTATGATGTCCTAATGTTGACTAATCATAATATTTGCAGATAAGATTCATTGACAACACAGATCCAGCTGGAATTGATCATCAAATCGCGCAACTAGGGTCAGAGCTAGTATCACACTTGTCATCGTGGTTTCAAAGGTATCATCTATCTTTCCATTGTCAACTTGCTTTCCTGGTGGACACTGCCTGTATGCTGCTAACCTGCTGCTTTCCATTCATCTCTTAGAGTGGAGGCACTCCCGAAACAAGAAACGGTCTACTTGAGGTTCAGAAAGCCTTCCGTGAATCTGGCCTGGATTTTTCAAAACAGGTTTTGGTCTCAGGTTTTTCTTTTACCATTTTTTTTCCTGCACTTTTCAGAGTTCCAAATATCGGTAACCTATCATCCTACTAAGTAACAGAATTTGTTCCTTTGTTGGTTCACTCATCTTTTTTTAATTTTTTTTGACATCGATCACCTCTATTTTGTGAGCTCAAATTACTGAGTTTTTACAATGAAATGTTCTGATTTTCGAGAATGTTGTCGACAGGGAGTTGCAATTACTCAGGAGAATTCATTGCTCGATAACACAGCTCGGATTGAGGGTTGGTTAGCAAGATTTCCAATGTTTGACTGGGTGGGAGGTAGAACATCGGAAATGTCTGCTGTTGGTTTCTTGCAGCTGCACTTCAGGTTTTTAATGTTCAATTGATAAGCTTATACTCCTTTTGTCTTATAAGTTTTGTCTAATGGAAGGCTTCTTCAAACTAACTAGCTTCATCTGCATTTTCATCATTATCACTCTCAGGGAATTGATATCAAAGAAATGCTTGCCGGTGCAGCATTGATGGATGAAGCAAATAGGACCTCACTGGTAGACTATCATTTTTCCTTTCTTGGAAAATGTGGTGTCTATCTATTCTTAATGAATATGATCTTCTGACATCTTTTACATGTTGTACTTAGGAGGTCCTAGATATGTAGTATTCTTCCTGTAAGCTTCAATTCCATGAAAAACTTGCTCAATGACTGTCTTTCTTCTCTATTACAGCTTACTTGTTTTTTGCAACATTGGTCTTTGACAATTTTCTGATGCATAAGTGTTGTCACATATAATTGCATATTTTTCCCCGTATGTTACCTCTTGAAACAATTTACAACAAGAACGAGTAGCACATGACTTGACCCTTTTCATCCTATATTGTTCAGTTAGGAATAATCCTGCAGCACTTCTAGCGTTATGTTGGTACTGGCTACTGATGGAGTAGGATCTAAGTTTGCGTTTTTTAGATGGACTACTTATAAACATTGGTTGGAGTTATATGTTCCTGTGCCAACAGCAATAATGACTTAACTTATTGCTGCTTCAGGATCTGGTTGTCCTTTCCTTACAAGGACAGTCTATTGTTGTTCAGGTCGTTATTTGCAGCAGCTAGTCATGGAATCTCTTGGAAAAGAGTTTGACCTTGCATGGTAACAGGGTATTGCTATTAAACTTTACATGAGAACATTTCTTTTGTATGAATATATAATGATTTATTTAAACTGGATAGTGACGAGAGATTGAAGCAACCTGTGTGGTTTTATTAACTTATTATCATATATTCCCCTGGTTATGTCTTGTTAATAAATTTGACTTTGAAATATTTCACCTTTCTGGTGCAAACTTACTGCACAGTTCACTCTCCATATCTCTATCAATGACCTTGAGGCCAGTGCAAAATTTGATTGGTTGTAATTAATGATGATTTTTTACAAACTTTCCTTTTCATTTCACCTTTCAGCGCATTTCTTTTTACTATAATTTATGTGACTAGTAAGTATTCATCATCTGTTCTTCAAATGCATCTGCAAATTGGATAAGTGATTAGTCAAACATTGGAGATGTAAATCTCCACGTCATTGGC